>NC_054713.1:46280212-46329906 GCF_016097555.1 Gigantopelta aegis
CATTTAACAACTACACCTTTAACTATATGCCCATCAACGATTATAGGAAATAATTTTATCTACTAGTAGAAAATATTCTCTTTTTTTGCAGAATTTTTACCACAAACAGATGCTCACATATAGCTATGATATAGCACTTATAAGTGGTTGCAAGATTGTGTGAATTTCTAATGTACTTATATTGAATTTATATTCACTAAATATGCTGGTCATAATTAATAATTTATGCTGTAATTCAAAATAATCAGTTAACTTGCAGTTTTAAATTAAAAGTTTGTTTAAGGGTAAATGAAATTGACACATATCAATGGGGGGTGCTCAAACACATTTTATTTGTGATTTTTATATATATAAAACTAAAAAGACCCAAAAAGTACGTTTTGGGACCTAGTGGGGGAGAGAAGCCTACCTCTTGACCTTTCCCTCCTAGTTCCTACGGGCTTGCATATAGACTGGTTTTACTACTTAAACTTTAGTATCTATTAACCTACTTAGTAATGATTATAGATTGGGTTGTAAATTTAGCCTGTTGCCTATTTGGTTACGCTTACAGTCTTGACAAAATGACAGTTTTATTTTGTATATTTTTTAGGAAATGCTGTGAAGAAATCCTGTTATAGTAATTAGTTCCTTGCCTAAAGTTTCTAGATATTTCTAGACATTTAGCAGGATGCAGTCAACATGCCAGGAAGGGGTGAGATGTATCTCAGTTGGTTGAGTGCTCGCTTGAAGTGTTTGTGTTGCAGGATCGAACCACATCGGTGGATCCATTGAAATGATTGGTTTTTCTCGTTCCAACCAGTGCACCACAACTGGTCAAAGGCTGTGGTATGTGCTTTTCTGTCTGTGGAAAAGTGCATATAAAAGATCCCTTGCTGCTAATGGAAAAATGTGGCGGGATTTCTCTGATGACTACGAGTCGGAATTACTAAATGTTTGACATCAGTAGCCAACGATTAATTAATCAATGTGCTCTAGTGGTGTTGTTAAACAGAACAAACTTTCAACCTGAAAGAAATATATAAATAAATGTTATCAATTTCTCCCTTGTGCACAAGTCAAAATTTCCTCTGTAATTGACAGGGTTTTTTCACTACCAAAACTCAGTGATTTGTTTTTAAAAACCCCACCTTTTTAACATGTTGGGTTACTTAGGCATGTAAATTAGTTTATAAGTTGAACCAAAAAATATATTCTAAGTGACTCAGAATATTTTACTTGATTACAATGAGTAGCCAATTTTTCTTTTATGCAAACAAAATATGAAGGTTTAATGAGTATGCTAATTTTCACAGTAGTTTTATGGGTGATTTTACGAATGCTGTACACAAAATGATGCATCAGTTTGCCTTTGTCACAGTGACAGCCTTTCGTTGACATTGTTTGACAAGACTGAATCCCAGTTGTTAAAAGCCAAAGACGTGTCCATTGATTAATGACACATGTCCATTGATTAGTGACATATAGCAATGTTACTTGTGTGTTTCTGTCCAATTGCTGTTGAACAAAAACTGTTACATTCCAGTATTTTTGTGTTTATGTACTTAATGAAAACATTATTCTCCTATGCAAATTTTATTCCATAATTATGAGAATGAATTTTGTAGCATGTGACAATCCATGACATACAGATATATAACAATTCATGACATACAGATATATAACAATTCATGACATACAGATATATGACAATTCATGCCAGGGGTTGGGGCATAGCCCAGTGGTAAAGCTATCACCTGATTCGTGGTCGGTCTAGGATTGATCTCATTGGGCTATTTCTCATTCAAAGACTGGTATGTGCTATCCTGTCTGTGGGATGGTGCATATAAAAGATCAGTTGCTGCTAATTGGAAAGAGTAGCCTATTTCATGGCACCATGAGGGTTTCCTCTTTGTCTGATGTCATATATACTTGTAATTTATATAAAAAACTTTCCAATTTCTCCCACGATTTCAATCTGTTTCGACCCTTTCTGTCAATTTCCTACAGAAAGGGTCGAAACAGTCTTCTGAGCTGTCTACACCATCACCTACCTGTCTCAACTTCCTCCACGGGTGCAGTCTCTGTGTATATCCCTGCACCCATCTGGCATCCTCGTCCTCTGCCGCTAATAAAGCTGGTCTGACCCACGGCACTAACTAACGACCGCCGGTAGTAGGGGTGCATAGTAGGTGGTTATAAGTGTGCCTCTTAACAATACCAGAAGTAACTACTGAACACTCCCCGAAGTGGTCAGACTAAGCCCACAGCTAAACGCTGATGGGGAACAGGTGTGTGGCACAGATAGCCACAAGAGAGAAGCACATGTCGCGGTTGGAGAGACAAGGACTGGGATGTGGAGGTGGACAGCGAAAGAAGTTGAAAGATAGGAGTTGCCAGATTGGGAAGAAATGAGATGGAATTCAATGGAGAGAAAGGAAAGGGGGCACTGGGAAAAAAATAAAAAAATAAAAAATAAATATATAAATATATATATACATGTAACAGTAATTAGCATGTGCTGAATGCATTGTTAATCAAACATTCCTTCATTGCCTTCCTTTATCTCTGTCTGATGTCATATATACATGTAACAGTAATTAGCGTGTGCTGAATGCATTGTTAATGAAACATTCCTTCATTGCCTTCCTTTATCTCTGTCTGATGTCATATATACATGTAACAGTAATTAGCGTGTGCTGAATGCATTGTTAATGAAACATTCCTTTATCTCTGTCTGATGTCATATATACATGTAACAGTAATTAGCGTGTGCTGAATGCATTGTTAATCAAACATTCCTTCATTGCCTTCCTTTATCTCTGTCTGATGTCATATATACATGTAACAGTAATTAGCGTGTGCTGAATGCATTGTTAATCAAACATTCCTTCATTGCCTTCCTTTATCTTGGTTTTTCTAAAATGAAGAACTGATTATGTGTAGTAATTTGTATCACATTTACACAATGTCTATTTTGTATGACTGAGTGTTCAATTATGTATATTGTTTACTGCAGGTATAATGATGATGAGTGAGCAGTACAAAGTTATGAAAGTTGTTGCGTTTTATGAAATATGATTCACAAGCTGTTTTTAGTCCACTACCGGTCCAACTGGAGGGCACTGTAGATTTCATCTCCGTCCATCCGTCCGTCTGTCTGACCCACATGTAGCTTTCCAGAGTTTGTTTCACAATGAATCAGGATTTTGAGCTGAAATATTGTGTATAGCTTTAGTTGCGTTACATAAGTTTTCACCATGCTCATATACCACAGAGGTTTCGAGCATGTCCGCCCCGGACTCATATACCACAGAGGTTTAGAGCATGTCCGCCCCAGAGTTCGATCTCTGGGAAGCCGGGGACCCAACCCGGGGCAGATTATAGCTTTAGTAAGTACTATTACAGATCAAGTTTGACACAGTTATGGCCCTTTGAACTAAAATGATATCAAACTTTGTTGCCTGACTTTTGTCTGCAATGCCTCAAAATATTCCGCTGAAATGTTGTGTATATCTTTAGCATGTACCGGTACTGTTAATGATAAAGTTTGATTTTCATCCAGATTTACCGGCCTTGGTGGCGTAGTGGTTAGGCCATTGGTCTACAGGCTGGTAGGTACTGGGTTCGGATCCCAGTTGAGGCATGGGATTTTTAATCCAGATACCGACTCCAAACCCTGAGTGAGTGCTCCGTAAGGCTCAGTGGGTAGGTGTAAACCACTTACACCGACCAGTGATCCATAACTGGTTCAACAAAGGCCATGGTTTGTGCTATCCTGCCTGTGGGAAGCACAAATAAAAGATCCCTTGCTGCTAATCGGAAAGAGTAGCCCATGTACTGGCGACCGCGGGTTTCCTCTGAAAATCTGTGTGGTCCTTAACCATATGTCTGACGCCATATAACCGTAAATAAAATGTGTTGAGAGTGTCGTTAAATATAACCTTTCTTTCTTTCATTCTTTCATCCAGATTTACTCAATTTTTACAGAGTTATGGCCCTTGACATTTGTTAGGCCCGGTAGGGGACGTATATTGCTATAGGTTGCACTATACCAATTAATTTCCGGCTGGGTCGAAGTTCGAGGTGTACCGAACTTTTGATCGAGAAGTTAACACCACAAGTCCTGTGATTGGTTATAAATGTGAGTGTGTTGGTTGTAAAAACAATTAGTTTCATCTGGGCTAAAAATGTATGCAATTTTATTTGATGTAGTACCACCGTGTCAAGTAGCCTTGTGCTTGGAACATGTATGGGGTACCTGTAAAAAAAAGTACTAAAATTTTGTGCGAAACTAGGGGTGTTGCAGAAACATCTGGTTATACCGAAAATGAGCCATGAAAGGTACCATTTTCTGCAGTTAATACTTTGAGGTAGGGGTTGTAGTACTGATATTTATGGGTCACAGTTTGGTTGATATATTGCATATAGTGTTTTTTAAACACAAACGTTAACATGGTCGCCTATGGGATTTGAATTGGTATAGTCCAACCTATAGCACATATTCAGTGCATAATAAAAAAGATTATGATTTTTGTGATTTAATTAAATTAAACTACACTATTTGATTAATTAGCCGTCACTGGGCCATGCAAGTTCACAATGACCTTGACCTTGACAATAATTACTGTACATAGCTCTGAATGGAGTTTGAACAAAAATTAGCACTGAGGAAAAGTTGATTTTGGCCTATAATTCATACTATACAGATTTGAATGTTCTTATTTACATGGTGTTTGACTTGCCATATACAACTGCTCTTAAATATGTTAATATATCTAGGCAGTCTGAACATAGATTTTAATAGCAATTTATTTTTATATTAAAAATAACATGTGCCAATATTGGGATAATGTCTTTAACTTCTATAAACATAGTTAATGTTTCATGTGTGTACTTCTGATAGCTTAACTTTTTAAAGACCTTGATTTTTATTGTCCTTTTGGCATATTTATAGGGTGCTAAGTCATATTTTAGACAAATTTGTAGTTTTAGGGGAAACATTTTTTTACTTTGAAGAATTTTTTTACCAAAGCCATAATTAAATTTTTGTCACTATTGTGCCTTCTGTTCTCATTTATACATAACAATAAGCTTGTTAAACATATCTTTAGGTCTCCAGATCAAATCTTTTTTTAAAATAATCACTTAGTTTGCTCCCATGAAGTGTATTTTAAGTGTATACTAGATTTGGAACCATTTTTTCCAGATTTGATTATCTACCTTGGTGTAATTTGATGATTTATTTTATTGTTAATGCTGTATTATCCAATGTTAATAGCTAAATGATATGCTGGATTACAGATTGTAGGAATACATCCAATATACATATTGTATTGATCTGGATTAGAAAATAATGCAATAAAATAGATGTTCGGGTAATTATGTCACTTAAAAACAGGTTTTTTTAGTAATGAATCAAAAATAAATATGCGAAAGCTGCATGATAATTCCAGATATTACAAATTTTTAAAACCTCCAACTACAGTAGGGTATACATAAAATATAGTCAGGAATATTGGTGGCTGCCAATGGTTTTGATGGTCCAATTTGAAAATCTGCATAGCTGATGGATTCGAAATTCCCGCACATGGTAACTTGAAGATGCCCACACTCAGCATACAGGATTTTCTTCCAACAGTGATGTGCAGGACATTAAGTCATTACTTCATACAGATGCAGTCATGTTGGTTTTTCCTTCCTCAGACATTGTATTTTTTTAATACTGATATTTCTTTGATGTGCCTATTGAGGTCTTCATAATCTAGGGGTCAGTCAAGTACATGTGTTTCAATGGAATAAGTTTAAGGAGTTGAGGTACTCTGAATAGCCATGCTGTCTCTACATATATAGCTGAGCACACACACACATCTGACAATAAATATCTTCAGGAGTATTATTTTTAAAAAAATTATTTTTTCAAATATGACACATTGCATTTGTACAAAACTGTACAAAATACATGTGTTTTGTGAGGTGTACATTAAATCAGGTTGCACTGTAGAAACAACAGTTTCAGTGAGGTTGTCAGTTTATGTCGGAAGACACCAGATCCTGGTTGTCATAAAAACACATGATTCACCGCCTTTTGAAACATGTATGTTATCAGTATAGGTTGCACTATACCAATTAATTTCCGGCTGGGTCGAAGTTCGAGGTGTACCGAACTTTTGATAGAGAAGTTAACACCACAAGTCCTGTGATTGGTTATAAATGTGAGTGTGTTGGTTGTAAAAACAATTAGTTTCATCTGGGCTAAAAATGTATGCAATTTTATTTGATGTAGTACCACCGTGTCAAGTAGCCTTGTGCTTGGAACATGTATGGGGTACCTGTAAAAAAAAGTACTAAAATTTTGTGCGAAACTAGGGGTGTTGCAGAAACATCTGGTTATACCGAAAATGAGCCATGAAAGGTACCATTTTCTGCAGTTAATACTTTGAGGTAGGGGTTGTAGTACTGATATTTATGGGTCACAGTTTGGTTGATATATTGCATATAGTGTTTTTAAACACAAACGTTAACATGGTCGCCTATGGGATTTGAATTGGTATAGTCCAACCTTTAGCAGTACTCACAGAATGCTTGTTTTTATATAAAACTGGACAGAACTTAATATTCATAAATTTAGTTATTTTCTAAAAGATGTTTTACTTTTAAATAATTTACTCGACTACATTATATGAAAATGAAAAAAAATTTAATAATTCAGTTAGACTGATTACATTTTCTGTGATATGATGTCCATATTGAAAAAATGTGATATTTGTATAAGCTAATATGTGTGTGTGTGTATATATATATAATATATATATATATTTTACTACCTATGCAATTTCATATTCCTATCAATAATTAACAAAATGTACGTGAACAAACATGGTTAGTGATTATTAAAATATATATATATATATATTTACATGAATAAAGTTAATATATATTTTTTTTTTTTTTGAAGTGTAATTTAATTGTTTACCGATGACATGTCTGATGTGGCATTGCTGTTTTTGTGTACCAGTATAAACGATGAATGAAATGCCGATGAATAAAAATGTTACTGAGTTATATTCGCAGTGAAAGACATCCAGCCTGTCAGAAATTCAGAAGATGCTTTGAATGTGGGAGATTTGTATCAAGTGCCAATCAGGATCCTGCTCACCTGATGAGGTGAGGAGGATGTATTACTGATACAAGATGCACCAACTTTCAAAGTATCCTGGATATTGGCATGGACTGCTGGCAAGCCTTGGTATATATTTGTTGAGGTAGTAGCTGGTATCTTGTGTACATACGCAAAGTAAGAACATACCATTAGTAATGTAAATGTCTTTAGAAATCTGTGTAAAATGCCAATAATCATGATAATCGGTCCATATTTTCCTATAAAACTCCTATATTTGACTTCAAAATTCCTATAAAACTCCTATATATTTGTATGCAAATTCCCATATTTCCTATATTTTAATATGTACTAGTGGCTTGGAGGCTTATACACACATACGGAGACCGAAAATCGTACGCACATCCAATGAGTAAACTATCTTTCAGTCCGTGTTCATTAGATTAGATACAGAACCAGGTACACAAATATACACACATACGGAGACAGAATCGTACACACATCCAACGAGTAAACTATCTTAGAGTCCGTGTTCATTAGATTAGACACAGAACCAGGTACACAAATATACACACATACGGAGACGGAGAATCGTACGCACATCCAATGAGTAGACTATCTTAGAGTCCGTGTTCATTAGATTAGATGGAGAACCACGTACACAAATATACACACATACGGAGACAGAGAATCGTACGCACATCCAACGAGTAAACTTATCTTAGAGTCCGTGTTCATTAGGTTAGGGGGCGGGACGTAGCCCAGTGGTAAAGCGTTCGCTGGGTCGGAGTCGGTCTAGGGTCGATCCCCGCTAGTGGACCCATTGGGCTATTTCTCGTTCCAGCCAGTGCTCCACAACCGGTGAAGCAAAGGCTGTAGTATGTACTATCCTGTCTGATGGTGCATATAAAAGATCCCTTGCTACTAATCGAAAGGAGTAGCCCATGAAGTGGCGACAGTGTGTTTCCTCTCTCAATATTTGTGTGGTCCTTAACCATATGTCCAAATGTTCTGAGTGCGTCGTTAAATAAAACATTTCCTTCCTTTCATTAGATTAGTGATGGCTACTGAAAATAATGTGCTTGTCCTTTTTAGTCCCCTACGGGTCCAACAGCAGGGCAATATACGTTTTGACTCCATCTTGTGTCTGTCTGTCCGTCCATCTATCTCATAGTTTTTCGGACATTTTTTTTGTCTTTTTTGTTATTGTTTTTTTCACAATGTCTCAAGATATAGATTTCAGATTTTCTGTATAGCTTTATTAAGTTCTGTTACAAATAAAATTTGACTTTCATGGCGATTTGGAGCCCAGTGGTAAAGCACCCACCTAATGTACGGTCGGTTTAGGATCGATCCCTGTTAGTGGGCCCATTGAGCTATTTCTTGTTCCAGCCAGTGCACCACAGCTGGTATGACACAGGCCGTGGTATGTGCTATCCTGTCTGTAGGATGGGGCATATGAAAGATCCCTTGCTACTATTGGAAAAATGTAGTGGGTTTCCTCGCCAAGACTATGTTAGAATGACCAAATGTTTGACATCCAATAGCAGGTGCTGGTGTCGTTAAACAACAAACTTTAACTTTTTAGGGTGATTTACCCATTTTTGATAGAATTATGGCTCATGAACTTAGACATACGAAGCTCTGAATGTGCACGTTAAAACCCATCACACGGACTCTCCGGCCCAAGCCGACACCTGCACCCATGACAGGCGTGCGCTACAACAACTGGTTCTGAATGTGCACGTTAAAACCCATCACACGGACCCTCCGGCCCAAGCCAACACCTGCACCCATGACAGGCGTGCGCTACAACAACTGGCTCTGAATGTGCACGTTAAAACCTATCACACGGACCCTCCGGCCCATGCCGACACCTGCACCCATGACAGGCGTGCGCTACAACATCTGGCTCTGAATGTGCACGTTAAAACCTATCGCACGCACCCTCCGGCCCAAGCCGATACCTGCACCCATGACAAGCGCGCTACAACAACTGGCTCTGAATGTGCACGTTAAAACCTATCGCACGGACCCTCCGGCCCAAGCCGACACCTGCACCCATGACAAGCGTGCGCTACAACAACTGGCTCTGAATGTGCACGTTAAAACCTATCACACGGACCCTCCGGCAAAAGCCAACACCTGCATCCATGACAAGTGCCCAATAAGAACAGGCGCGTGCGCAGGGAGGGGGTTTTGGGGGTCGAACCCCCCGCACCCCCCTGCTCAAGGCAAAAACAAATTTGTCAGAAAGCAGCTCGGCTAGCCAGCAAAAAACACCTCAGAATAGCCCTAGAAGGGGGTTAATTTTTCAAAATTTATGGGGGGGGGGAGGGCCCAGACCCCCCCCCCCCCCCGCCCCCGCAACGGGCTTCGCCAGACAACTGCGTATTGATTTGTTTGCAACCATATATAGCTGTTTGGTAGTAATGCTAATATGAATAATGGTAGTAATGCTAATATGAATAAATGTTATCAAGATTCGGGCATTTTCGTTAAATTCGGCAAAAGCCAACCTGACAACCCCCCCCCCCCCCCCCCCCCAAAAAAAAAAAAAGAAGAAGAAAGAAAGTGGGAGCACATATGCCTGTGATCCTGAAAAGTACTCAATTCGACAACACTTTTCTGCTAAGGTAATAAAGGGGCTTCAATCCTAATTGCAAACCAAATATGTGGAAACAGAATCTCCTGACTTTTGGATCAAAGAGGAATGGGATGCAGTACACGCTTGAATACCGGTCGTTCGGGTTTAGGGTCTCAACAAGTTCGAAATATTACACACACACACACACAGAGAGAGAGAGAGAGACACAGACAGACAGACAGACACACACACACACACACACACACACACACACACACACACACACACACACAGACAGACAGACAGACAGACAGACAGACTGGCATGAGCGGGAGTACCATACGGAATTTATTAAACTTGTTTGGGAACTCTTCATTCCCCGAGCGAAAGCGAGGGGTATACATATAAATATCGTATGGTACTCCCGCGAATGTTATTTCTTTCTTATTCACAAAATGTGCTTTATAACAAACGTTAAATATGAATGTAATCGCTTCACAGTCAAGTTAAAGGGACAGACCCTAGTTTCAACCCGTGAAAATTAACACTAAGTTTAGTTAATCTACAAACCTGTAACACATTTGGATCAAGTTACAATTGAGTAAAACATGAGTCTGTGAAATGTGACTTTGAAATGGTGAAATACCCTCTAACAATAAACTAAAACTCGACTCCATAACTGTTAATTCTCAGACACACATGCGTTTTTAAAAATATGAGAAATGCATTTTGTGGTATTAAAAACACCAGGATGACCAAACACACTTCGAATGTACGGAAATGGATAATCTAAACAATAAAATCTAAGTAAAGTATGATTTAAGTTATCAAAAACGGTTATAATAGTAAAAGATATGGGTTAGTGTTTAAAAACTAGGGTATGTCCCTTTAATAAAATTCAGCGACGTCCATTAGAGTGACGGGGAATGGTGTTAATATCATAGCAGCGACCGCAGCAAGCCTGTAGCTGCTATAGCAACTCCAGTGACGTCAGACGTGTGTTATAACAGTTTTCAATGTATTATTATAGCCCAGGCTATAAAGATAAAGAGGGAAAATACGATATTATGTGACCATTTATAATTGTAGACCATATATGGGTAATAAATATAGACTATCGTTGCTGCGACTGGATATACCGTCGTGGTGCACTGGCAAGAGCGAGAAATAGCCTCTTAGAGAGGAAATCCGCTACATTTACCCATTAGGTCCGTGTGATAGGTTTTAACGTGCACATTTAGAGCCAGCTGTTGTAACGCACGCCTGTCATGGGTGAAGGTGTCGGCTTCCCGCCTACTTCCTACGCCAGTGTTTAAGATGATCATAAAACTAAGGAATAAAGTAAAATATCATTATGCATCTTAATGCCTGTGCTCAACATGGATGCCAAATCCTGTTACTGTAATTCTTCTAAACATTCGACTTGTATTGTGTTATTGTGTTTGTATCCAGGGCCGTAGCTAGGATTTTTTGTTTGGGGGGGGGGGGGGGGGGGGGGGGGGAAAAACTGAGTAGTTAATAGTCTAAAACTCCTTTTCTTTAAGTTTCTATAATGCTTTCATATTTTTTTCTGGGGGGGGGGGGGGGGGGGGGGGGGGCTAGCTACGGCCCTGGTATCGTGTAGCAGTATCAGATTCTACACTTCACAGAAAACAGGAAGGAAAACGTAACAGCTACGTGTGGCTTCAGATGATTATTCCTGCTAACTGGGTGCAGCCATTTTCTTTTCTTTTCCATGCGTCCGGTACTCTAACTTGGGGCGAAGTGACGTCAGCTCCGACCAACTCCTGTATGCAGTGTAAACAAAAGCAGTAATTTACAAGGCGCTTCTCTTTAATCAACCTGACTTGTAAAACAACATAAATGACGTGATAATATAATAAACTATTTAGCTGAATATATTTCAAGTTGCATTAACGGAACGAAAAGGTGTTATAGTATTTTTCTCTGTTAAATAATCCAAAGAAAAAATGTACACTATTAGGCCTATTGGTATGCTACGTTGGAACAAAAAACGACAACCCACGATACCCAAGTGATAATTTTCTTTTCTTTGGGACTACGTAATTGGTCAGTTCTGTGATTTTAGATGGGAAAGTCTACTTAATCAATAGTTTTACGGAACTATTTACAGTAATAAACCATGCCCATTACATTTTAGGGGCGACAGGTAATATCACACAATACCGGTTTGTATTTTTGTATCTAGACGGCGGTAACTAATTGGCTCGTTTGGTTACCTATCAAATACACACCTGCCAATCAGGAATCACAGGTAGAGGCAACTAACAGAATAGACCAATACACCTCTTTCACATTCCACTGCGCATGTTCGTGTCGTTAACCGTGAACTCACGCGAGATCTCGCCAAAATAGCCCTGTGCACATGTTGAGGGGCATAAACAATGGGAGGCAATAGGAATGTGAATATCTCCATGATTAATTATTCTATCAGTAGGGAACCCGAAAATTCTGTCGACATCCAACAAAGACTTATTGGAGACATTTGTGAATTATTGCTTATCACGAAATAGAAAATAGTTTGTTGTTAACGCCCAATAAACCATAGGTTCGGATCCGTACACAATAAATATCGGATATGGGCTGAAATAATATTGTGTACGCGCGTGTATGTATGCAGATATTTATCGTATTTAACATGATTTAAATATTTATAAAGCATTATACGGATATACACATTCAGGATTCTTGTCGGGATTTCTTTTCACCCAGTAATTAAAAATTTTGTTTGGTATTTGGAATAAAATTAAATGATACATATGAAATGTGAACTACGGTACTATAAACACTAAAATCAGGCCCGTAGGAACGATATCTGGAGTTGTTGGGTGGGTGGGGGTGGAGGGACACAGTCTAGCCATATTTTAAAGTGGGTTTATATTAGTGGGGCTACAGCCCCCCCCCCCCCTCCAAACACACACACACACCTCCGGCTTCTCGGTTGCTACCGACCTGAGAGTGGTCAGAAATGTAATTATATTGCATATACAGCTATTTAAATTCGAAGCAAGATTATTTAGCCTAAGAAACATGGAAGTTTTATTTATAACAGATTAGACTAGCCGACAGCTTGATAATAATGGCTACAAACTCAGAATGGTATCTTTATTAAAAACTCATGACGGTTTATTATGCGCAGTCATAAGGTACTTCGTTTGAATGTTTGAAGCAAACATATTAAGTGTAATGCCTCGGACGACGGACAATCAGAAAAAGTAAACAGGCCAAGTCTGAATTTAAGCCGAAATAATTAAAACGGTGAATGAAAAAGAAGAAATAGGGCCTAATAAATAAATAAATATTTTTAAAACTTTGTAAATACCAGATATTTCATATGAAGTTGTATATGACTAATATACATGATGGTGAAGTGTAAATAAAGAAAGAATCAAACAAACAAAGAAAATAAATTGAATAATAAATAAATAAATAAATGCATGTAAATAATTTTAAAAAATTTAGCCTTCGTAAATACCAGATATTTAAAATGAAGTTGTATGTGACTGATATTACTGATAATGAACAGTAAATAAAAGAAAGAAAGAAAGAAAGAAATATAATAAAATAAATAAATAAAATAAGATATTATAAATATATGTTTTAAAACTTAGTAAATATAAGATATAATGTGGAGAATTTAACATCACTAGAAATTCGCGTGAATATTTAACTATAATTCTAATTGTTAAAAGTAGCAAACACATTCAACTTTACTTAATTTTATAGTATGAATCTTTTAATTTTGAGTTGTTAAAACCCTTGACAGGCGGCTCCAGAGACTTCGTCTATGTTAATGTTTCACTGCTTTTGGTCTTAAACCATTCCTATGTAAACTTTAGTAGACAAGTTTTCGCAGCCATTTTGCCATCTGATACGAAATATGTGCATTAGTCGCTAGAGATTCATAGCTCCTACGAAGCTACTCACGACGCTCATGACAACTGTCGATCATGCACACACACACACACCCCCCCCCCCCCCCCCCCCCCCCCCCCAAACTTGTATGTAGCCTGACTACAGTCTAATTCGGCAAGGGACATTACTCTTCGCGCATATGCGCAATGGGAATTTGAAAGAGGTCTGTTAACTAAGAAAACACCCCGTGTATCATTTCAGTACGTAGGTTAATGCATGGGCAAAACATGGTATAATTATTTCGACTTGTTGTGTAGCCACTTTGACAATGGTGGTTTATTTTGTATTGAAAAATAATATATACTTATTGCTGGCTTACTGAGATGTATATTATTACAGAACATTGCAATGCATGCCTATTTTATCATCCCACAAAAACCAAGTAGATTTGTTTCTCTAGTTCTAGGAGTATTACGTAACCACCAGCTCGCCAGAGAACGTATTCACTGGAATGGAACAAAATGGCTGCGCCCGTTATACATATAATAGCTGTTACATTTAACCGTTTTATTGATTAAATATAACAATATACTTGTTTATATTAAGCAATAATGTGCATTATATATCGTTGAATATGCATACCAGTCCAAAAGTCTTGCTTGAGCATTCCATAACTTTGTAAGTAAGTAATGATGAAATGTTTGGCATCCAATAACCGTAGTCCGAGTACTCTGACTGTAGTGGGCTAGGCGGACATTTTTACTGATAGCGCTGAATATCTGTCCAAATGTCCGCCTAGCTCTCTACAGTCAGAGTACTCGGGCTACCAATAACTGATGATTAATAAATCAATATTCTCTAGTGGTGTCGCTAAAGAAAACAACCTTTTTATAACAAACATCAGCTATGATTGCAGTCGCTTCACAATCGACGTTAACATTCAGCGATATCAATTACAGTGACGCGTAATGATGCATGGGCGTAACCCCCCCCCCCCCCCCCCCGAAATCGCTTTTTTTATAATTTAATATATCTGACATTGATATCTGGCATTATTATATTTACTCAACATAGAAATATATGCCCAATATCTCTGCAATCTATTTTGGAACCCCCCTTTTCAAAATCCTATGTACGCCCATGTGATGTCATCATAGCAGCGACGTTGCAAGCTTGCAGTTGCTATATACGTTTATGTATATATATATACTCTTCAAAAAAAGTAAGGGAACTTGAAATATTAAAGACACTAGTCGGAGCTCCACAAAACCGTTTAAGATGTCCAGGAGTATTATGACAGTTCATTACTGCTGGCCACTTTATATAAACAATATTGAAGCCAGTTCCCTTCTGCAAAGAATATACAATTTGATATCCTGACACAGAACGTTTCTCTGCTTGTTTCATGGCTGTCTAAGTGAAATAATGTTCTTGTTAGATGGATAGAAATAAAAAATTAAAGTTTGTTTTGTTTAACTACACCATTAGATCACATTAATTTATTAATCATCGGCTATTGGATGTCAAACATTTGTAATTTTTTTTACATATAATCTTAGAGAGGAAACCCGCTACATTTTTCTATTAGTAGCAAGTGATCTTTTATATGTAACATCCCACAGACAAGATAGCATATACCACAGTCTTTGGTAATATTTCAATGGGTCCACCAACAGAGCTTTATTTTAAATTGAAATAATTAAACTTTGTGCATTTTTTTTAATTAAGGATTATATATGAAATTTGTTAGGGTTTGGGTTTGTTTTCATGAGAATGTAAAGAACAACATACTGAATAGGAATTAAATGTAATATTAGCAAAAAAAACCCAAAACAACAACCCACATTAGACTAAATAATTGAACAGGACAATAGTGCGTATACAATATGCAAATAGCAGAAGAAAGATTGCCTATAGATGAGATGACAGCACTGTGGGGATCAAGCTCACTCGTTAGAACATCCACCAGAGATGGGGATCAAGCTCACTCGTTAGAACATCCTCCAGAGATGGGGATCAAGCTCACTCGTTAGAACATCCTCCAGAGATGGGGATCAAGCTCACTCGTTAGAACATCCACCAGAGATGGGGATCAAGCTCACTCGTTAGAACATCCACTGAACATCGATCGACGGATCAAACACCCTTGGTGGACCCATTCTCTGATTGTTTTTTGTTTTTTTCATTCTAACAGTGACTTTGACTGATAATGGTATGTGCCATCATGAAAAAATGTAGCGGATTTCCTTTGTCAGAAAAAACAAAAGTTTTACATCCAATAGCTAAATATGAATAAATCAATGTGCTAGTGCTAAACAAACTTTAACTTTATAAGACAGGGGCAGTTGTAGATGTGGCATATGCACGTTTTACCCTAGGTTTTCTTAATCATTAGAAAAATAAACAAAATCAACCATTAATTTATCATGCACATGTGGCATATTGTACAACATTATAACCTAACCTGAAGGTGGTCGCTTTAGAAAGGAGGAAATGTTTTATTTAATGACGCACTCAACACCTTTTATTTATGGTTATATGGCGTCAGACATATGGTTAAGGACCACACAGATATTGAGAGAGGAAACCCGCTTCATGGGCTATTCTTTTCGATTAGCAGCAAGGGATCTTTTATATGCACCATCCCACAGATAGGATAGTACATACCACGGCCTTTGATATGCCAGGCGTGATGCACTGGCTGGAACGAGAAATAGGCTAATGTGCCCACCGACGGGGATCGATCCCAGACCGACCGCACATCGAGTTAACACTATTCCTTACTCTATCCAGTGCACCCCGACTGCTATACCAAAGATTGTGGTATATGCTATCCCGTCTGTGGGATATATATATAAAAGATCACTTGCTACTAATAGAAAAATGTAGCGGGTTTCCTTTCTAAGACTATATGTAAAAAAATCTTTACAAATGTTTGACATCCAATAGCCGCTGATTAATAAATTAATGTGTTCTAGTGGTGTCGTTAAACAAAACAAACTAACTTTTTATTTCTATCCATGTAACAATAACATTATTTCACTGTCATGAAAGAAGCAGACAAAAGTTCTGTGTCAGGATATCAAATTGCATATTCCTCGCAGAAGGGAACTGGCTTCAATATAGTTTATATAACGTGGCCAGCAGTAGTGGACTTGTCATAACACTCACTGGACATCTTAAGTGGTTTCGTGGAGCTCCAACCAGTGTCGTTAAGAATAAACCTGAACAAGTTCAAGTTCAAACCATGATTTACATGCCTCTATCCACTAGGGTTCAGGAATAGGAATGCCCCTCCCCCCCCCCCCCCCCCCCCCCCCCCCCCCACTGGTCTTATCCCTGGCATGGCCAGCGATTCGACCAGGGGGAGAAAGTTAAGGATGGGACAATTTTGACGTTACAATAAAATGGTATGGGGACTTTATTATTTTAAATGTGTCTGCCAAAAGAGAAAATAGATGTGCTATTGATATATATATATATATATATATATATATATATATATATATATATATATATATATATATATATATATAATTAGTAGACAGTTTTTGACCGGGTCTTCTAAAATCTATATTATAATTAACACTTAGCTTTAATCTTTCTTGGCCCTGGAGGAAAGGTTTACGATCGGGGTGGGCTTCGCGACCAATCCAACATCCGGGTGAGTTTCTACCACCTCACCGGGCCGGACATCCATGGCGTGCGGCAGGTTGGTGAGGGAGGCTAGACATTCCTAGCCCTAACCCTAACACCCAATCGCCGACGCCCTACCGTCCTATTTCTAGCGTATCTCACCCTCCCGCCCCAGGCCACAGATGGCCATTCCGGTGGATAGTGGATAAAGGGTTATTGATGTATGAGCCTTGTGGGGCTCTTTTAAGACACATCTAGGTGTGTTCTTAAGAGTATTTTATTGGTGATTAGGGGTAATTCACCAAGTGTTGAATAGCTATAAGGTGATGGCTAATGAGTATAGGGAGGTCATAAGGTGAATACCTCTAGTATTTGGGTATTCCAGCCGCCGAGCCCGTGTAGTGGAGTGATCAGTTCTTGCCTATGATTAAAATATAATTAAGAATAAAATAGTTAATATAAATAAAGGCAAGAACCAAATAAAACGCATATCTGGATGATATTTCTGATAGGTAGTCCTCAAAGAAGTCCTCTACATTCGCCGCAAGTACACTTGTACTACGAGTCACTTATACAGATGGCCAAGACAAGCCATTAATGTACAAATGCCCTGTCTGCACGACGGAACTATAAAGTACCTCAAGCAGACAGGGGAGCGATCTAACCCTATGATCGCTTTAATTGTAAAAAATAAAAAACATGTTATGCAATTAATTAAAAGAAGATTTATATATATAAAACATCAGGAAACTTAAAAGTGTCTGTAATAAAATGAAAAAAGCATGCGAGGTCAAAATAAACATGTACTATATATAAAAAGTAAACGAAACCTATTGGTGAAAGCTTCTGCCAGGAAGGCATTCACCCAGGTGGACATGACAGCTAGTTTTTTAATATTAATATAACTAATTACAAGGATTAAAACAAAACAAAAAACACAGAACAAACTTACCAGCCTGCTCTTACCAATAGGCTATTAAAAGTATATATAAAAGGAAATTATAACACACTAAAACATATTTAAAAATGCATATGAAATAAAAGGGTAGCAAAACAGTAAACCTACAACACCATAGGGCCTCTGCCAGGAGGCCATTTGGTAACTTGCAAGTAACTGTGCTATTAATATAAACAAAATCTATACATAAGAACAGTAAGCAAAAGCATTAAATAAAAGCAGCAAGATAATTAAAAGACAGACCCTTTATCTTAGGCTAATAAGCAGAGTTATACTGTCCATTAGTTACATATGGACATGTCACGGGGATCCTATAATACCCGTAACTGAATAAAACACAATTATCCAAATATCTCTCCTAACTGTATATCTATTAGATCTCTCTGTATCTGGCAGTATATACCCGAGTGGCTCGGCTCTAGGTATAATCAGAGATAAGATCTTAGATAAATATTTATATATATAGCACGTTTAGTTCACTACAAAACACAACCAAACACAATACACCTTGGAATCTGTATTAACCGTACGCTGACAAAGATATTTGCCGCAGTTAATTACTTACAACAACAACAATAATAATAACAACCCAGAACTAATCACTTAATTAGTTAATCACTAGGTGTCTAATTTACACAATATTCTAATCACTTCACCGTGATACAACACGCACACGTGTGATAATTGAACTCTATTCCAAACTGGTTAATTTTTAATTAACCCTTAACTACTCATTCAGTAACCTTGTAATACAGAAATAATACTGGTACATATCACCATAAAGACAATAACCTACAGTTTACCTAGGTCCTCTAGGATGACTGGTTAAGCTTTAATAATTTTAGAACAGTGAAGGCTACAGTTTACTTCGTCAGATTACCGGAAACACTGTCTAAATAATATTGGTATAATACAGTATTAAAATATTTAAAGTCACATCAATCACATCAAGGTTATACAACAGAGCAGAAATAATATATTTACCAGTCCGGACGGACAACGTTCCCCTGGAGCCTTCCTTTTGTTTCTCCCCGATATCTCTATATACAGTATAGTAATTAAGTTCATGCTAAAAAAGAAAAAAGATTATACCCATCATCCGGTGTGGACCTGTATGTATAAAAGGAAAAGGGATTAGATTAAAAAAATATGATGATGATCATCTGAAAGCAAAGATGGTTAATGGGTTGTACAGTTTGGGGTCAACCCCACAAGTCCCGTCTAACCTCCGGGACAACCCCGCCAGAGGCTGGGCCCGGTGTGCCGGTTCCAGCTTAGGAGCGACCTCTTCCATAATCATCTACCTCCGTGACTAGTTGAATCACTCAAATATCTAGGTTAGAGTCTGACACATACTCGCCCAGAAAGTTAAGCACTTTCTTCTTATTGTGTTTATTAGGGTTTAATAAGTTAGTTACATTAAAGGCCAGACCCATATCTAGGACATTTTTCTTTAGAGTATCTCTAATATTATTATATTTACTGCACTTGAATAAGTAGTGATCTGCGTTATCTAAAACGTTACAGATTGGACAGTTGGGGGAATTAACTGATTTAATTTTAAATTTAGTGTCATGTAGTCCTATAACTACTCCTAGTCGTAGCCTAGTTAGAATTTTAGTTAGATAAATACTATTCGATGTGAGACCAGATAAATTAACTTTAGGTTTAAGTTTAAGGTGCCATTTATTACTACTGTTTGTCCAATCAGCTTGCCAAAGTTTAAGTATTCCACGTTGGCCATGGCCATGATCTCCGTGTAGTTATAACCAAGCCTACAGCCAACTGCGGGATCATTTAAAGATTTCTTTGCATTGATGTCTGCGTGCTCATTTCCGATGATTCCCACGTGGGCAGGCACCCATTCGAGTGTAATGGAGATGCCTTTACCCACGGGGAAGTCATGGAGGGCTTAGATTTTATGATAAGATCTTTTCTGGCAGAGTCAGCTCCCCTTATGGCCATGAGCGAGCTAAGACTATCAGAAAAGATAACGTAGTCTTTACGATTAGTGGTGTTAGAGTTGATCCAAAGGAGCGCATGGAAGATCGCCATGAGCTCGGCAGAGTAAACTGAAACATGGTCAGGAAGCCTGGCTCTGCCTATAAATTGCCTTAAACGTGGGTCAGGTTGTACATAAAGGGCCATGGTGGTTCTTCCAGTGCTCGGGTCTTTGGATCCAACTGTATACATATTAACATGGGTTTGCATAGATTTCATCAGCATTTGCTCTAAAAATTACATTTTTAAATGGAGCATAGTTATTCGCTAATATTTGTTTCTCTTATTAGGGGAGGTACTAGCGGTCTGTTTTGTACCCATGGTGAAAAGTTTTTATAAGAATCATTACTGATTCGGGAGATTATTTATTTCTAGCGCCTTAGCGCATAGTTTATGCATCAAGATGCCAAACGAATCGCCCACACCTTCTGTTGATTTGAAACCCAGACCAATTTTATTAGCTGGGCGAGTAATAATTTCATTGACGGGTTTAACGGGTGTTAATTTTTTTTACATTTCACCCAGTATTTAAGACAAAGTTTATTCCTAATTTGGGCCAGGGGAGGAATACCAAGTTCAGCTTGAATATTAATCGTCGGTGTTGTTATACAGGCTTTTGTAATAATTCTCAAAGCTTTATTTTGAAAAAGGACTAAAGCATGTAAGATATTGGGATCGGCACAGCAGAAGGCTTGGGCGCCATATTGAAGTTTAGAAACTATAAAAGCATTATAGAGCATTATAAAGCATTATAAGGTTTTTTTTATCTGTACCCCAATTGGTGCCAGATAAAATTCTAAGGATGTTAATATAGGAGCCACTATGTGGTACAATGTCATCTACGTGATTTTTAAAAGTGAGAGACTGGTCAAAGATTATACCAAGAAATTCCACTTTATTAACTTGTGTTAAATTTTTTATTATTTAGAGTTACGTTAAGACTATAACTTGAACCTCTAGATCTATGCTTGAAAAACATACAAACTGTTTCAGTTTCAGAGAGTTTGATTCCACAGGAATCGGACCATTTTACAAGTTTGTCAATGTCTGATTGGATTGCCTTTTTAAGAATATTATGATCCATCCCTGATCGCCAAAACGCAGTATCATCTGCAAATAGTCAGATACTAAATTTTGCACTTTTATATTTTGGATTATCAGTCATTGCCTCTGCCAGATCGGTAATAAAGATACTAAATAGAGTGGGAGCAATGACTGAGCCTTGTGGAATACCATTACCCAGAGTAGTTAAAGGTGAACAGAATCCATTAATTTCAACCTTAAAGGTCCGGTTAGAAATAACTTTTTCTATAAAATTAAATCAGTTACCTTTTATGCCCATTTTGTATACTTTTTCAAGCAGACTATGGCGCCAAACCATATCATAGGCTTTTTCAATGTCAACAAAGACTGTTGCTACCTTGTGCCTTTTAGAAAATGCCCTGTTAATTTCTGATTGGAGTCGCACAAGGTGGTCAATGGTCGAATGATTTTTACGAAAACCACTTTGAAATTTTGTAATTAAACTGGGGTTTTTTCCCCCAAATAAAGCATTAGCCTATTATTGATCATGGCCTCCATGGTTTTACACACATTAGAGGTTAGAGAAATAGGCCTGTAGTTGCTAGGCACACTAGCATCTTTACCTTTTTTATGTAAACTGAAAAAAGTGGCTGTCTTCCAGTTTAATGGAACGTAGCCCTTCTTCCAGATTAAATTAAAAAGTTCCAGGAATACATCTAAGGTTTTATCAGGCATGTGTTTAAAAAAGACATAACTGAAACTATCAAGGCCGGTAGCAGTACCTTTCCTGTGAATGAAACCCTCAATGAATTCCTGTTTAGTAAACTTCATGTTAATATCTAAATTTTGGGTATTAAATTTAGCATCTAATGGTGTTTTTTGTTTTTTTTTCTTATCAACTCTACTCTTTTGAAATTGTTTAGAAAAGTTACTATTACTGGAATTACTAGCAAATGTTTTAGCAAATATATTAGCTTTTTGCTGGTTAGTTTTATATTCTTTACTGTTAGATAAAGGAGTTTGGTTAGAATATTTTTTCCCCTGTATATGTTTAATCTTGGACCAGGCTTCCTTACTATTAGTCTCTTGGGAAATGGTTGAACAAAAGTTTCCCCAAGATTGTTTTTTTAGCATTTAATACCGCTTGGGTAACTAAGTATTTACTGTGCTTATATTTAGAAATGTTTTCTGTAGACTTATTTTTTTTCATTATGGCCCTATTTTTGTTACATTGTTTTAAGAGGTCACCAATATCTTTAGTCCACCAAGGGACTGTATGCTTTCTAGAGCCAATGGTGGAAATGGGTATTGCTTTTTCTGCTATACTAATTATGTTTTTAATAAGTTCATCATTAAATTTATCTATATTATTTGATTTAATATTATTAACTTTAATTTATTTACACAGATTAAAGAAAAGTTGCCAATCAGCTTTATTAAAGTTCCTTTTTCTATATTTTGGTACTTCTCTCCAATCATTATTGACACCATATGTGATTAGTATAGGTAGTGATCGGTTC
Source organism: Gigantopelta aegis (assembly GCF_016097555.1). Taxonomy (NCBI): domain Eukaryota; kingdom Metazoa; phylum Mollusca; class Gastropoda; order Neomphalida; family Peltospiridae; genus Gigantopelta; species Gigantopelta aegis. The sequence continues at coordinate 46,302,913 of NC_054713.1, forward strand.
CTAAGTTACTAAGGACCCCCCATTCACAGCTTGGAGCTATTTGGTTAGAGACTAAGGTTAGATCTAGACATGTACAGGCAGAATTACTGTCAGAAATAAAAGTTATTGATCCATTGTTACGGCATACCATATTATGATTGTCCAGAAATTCTTCTATCATTATGCCTTGTTTACAGGTTGTTTCAGACCCCCAGAGGATATTTCTACTATTAAAGTCTCCTACTGTTATTGTTTTATTATTATTGTTAATCAGCTTATTATAGTATTTATCAGTGATATCTTTTTGGTTTCCTCCTGGGTGGATGTAAATATTATATAAGTTAATTTTATATTTTTTTTCCATGGACTATATGTTGTCATGCAATTCAATTTTAGAGTAGGCTATGTTTTCTCTAACCAAGAAGGCTAAACCACCTCTAGTAGTAATATTAGTATTAGAAAAAATTGCTGTGTATCATTTAATGTTAAAGGGATACATATATTTATTTAAATGTTTATCTGTATAACAGGTTTCCTGGATACATATAACGTATATTTTAGGATTATTATAAACATATGTTTTAAGTTCATCACCATGGTTCTGTGATTTAAGTCCCTTGGCGTTCCATTGAAGGATTGTTAGACCTTTGTTAGATATATATTTTAAATTATTAGTTAAGTTATTATTGCTATTATCAACCTTAGAGCCGTCTCCCATAACAAGGTTATGAAGCAGTTCTATAAGTTAATTAGTTTGATATTTAATTATCTAATCTACAAATATGTTATTATTAGTTGAAACACCAGCAGAAGGTGTGTTGGTATCCTCCAAAATTGATCCGCCAGTGCAAGGTATCTTATACCACTGGCAGGTTCTACTTATAATATCCTGCTGTCTGATATCAATACCGACAGCACTTTCCAAGACTCTGCACACCTGCCCAGTAGCCTTTTCTACCTGGGTTCGTGTGGGTGTTTCTACCATTTCTCCATCAAAACCCCCATTGATGTAAAGGCCACTCAGCAGGCGAACTAGATCAAGAGCAATAATTGGGAGACTTGGGTTAGCTGCCCTTGGGAATTTGGACTGTGTTACTCCAACATTGTTTTTCACTATGTTAGAGTACAGACCTTCGTTTCCAGAGGCAACTGGCTTGCTAGTAAAGGTTTTAGTTTGGGTTATATTTTTAGTTACATTAGCGGGTTTCTGATTTTTTTTTTAGCTAACCAGAGAAGAGCTCTCTTGTACTCGGGACAACTTTTGTTATGTGTATAGTGTGGTCCACGACAGTTAGCACAAGAGATCTCGTCTCTGCATTGTTGATGACCCAGTCTTTTGGGATGATTTTTTCCACACCGACAACAGGTGGGAGACGTTCTTGTTGCCGTACATCTCTTGGCAGTGTAACCCCAACGTTGGCAGTTTGAGCACTTCACCGGTTTGATTACGTAGGGAAATAGCTCAAAATTGATCTCGTTGAAACAGATGGTTTCCTCATTAGTGATTCCATGAAGTAGCATGTCCATGTACTGATTGCTCCAAACCACCACATTTTTAATATTGAGTGGTGGATTCTCAATTCGGAGCTTGGTCAGCAATTCAGCACCTGAACACCCTACATCTTTTGTTTTGACAATAAATCTAAAAGGATCAATTGTAACTGAAGTTTTATTGGTTTTGATTTCTGTGAACAGTTTGTTACTTTCAGGTTAGTGGTTACACTTTGAAAAACTTGACTGGGTTTAGTAGTTTTTTTTCCAATTGGCACTGCCACATAACATAAGTTATTTGGTTGGCTTGAAAGTGTTTGTTGAATTTTATTATTTGACTGAGATTTTTAGATGAACCTTATTTTCTAGGTTTTGACTTTCCAAGTTACTTTACAAGGCTGGAAACTCCTCCCTATCCGCTAAATCCAAGTTTTTTGGCATGTTTGATTGGGTATTAGTGGAAGGTAGTTTAATATTTCTCCTGTTTTTTGTTTTGTTTTTTGTTGTTGAGATTAAACTCACTGTTTTGTGTTTTGAGAAATCGGTTGTGGTTATTTTTAGTGGCTGGTTTTAGATTGTACTTTGGAAAACCATCTTCATTGGAACCCAAAGAGAAGCCAGGGGCGCGCCCGGCTGCCACCATGTGCCTGCCGGGGGCCCTGCCGCTTCGTGGATCCGATTTAGCATGCGTATCAGCCCAGAACTTACTATTTAGTCTTTGACAAGATTGTGCAGGCCCTTGGCGATCAGCGCCGGCTCCCTCTGCAACCGCCCCTGTCGCGTTTTTGGTAGTCTGTTCAATGCTGTTATCGGCCACCATGTCAGACTCTTCCCCTACGCTCGCAAGGTCATTGCCATCAAAGGTGGCTATAACTGTGCGTGCGCGAGTTCGAATAATTTTTACATGCTCATATACCACTAGAGTTTCGAGCATGTCCGTCCCGGGGCCTGTCTCTGGATACCCAGGGGCTTTCCCCGGGACAGAAAAAAAAATTAAGAGGACAATTTTGAAATTTACATTCAAAAATTAAATAGTGGGCCTTTAAAATTTTGATGCACATCTCTAATTAATGTCATTAATAAAGAAAATTCTACTTATTAAATTTGGTCGCTACATTAGATCGGGTGGTCAAAAAGAAATTAGTTAAGATCGGTGGCCTGACTCGGGATGGATGGGGGGGGGGGGGGGGGGGGGGTAGTTGAAAATGGGTAGAATTTTGAAAATAGCAATTAGAAAACGTTAATAGAATTTAAAAAAAAGAAAGAAACAAAGTTACAAGACAAAAATAAAAAGAATTGACTGCTTGGTCGAATATTTATATAATTTGGAGCATTTTAGAAGGACAGTCCAAAAATAAATAAGAGAAAGAAGAGAGGATCGGACTATTTAATAATATTTTTAAAAAGAAAGTAATTTCGACATGGACTTTTGAACGAAGGTCTAAAAGTTTAAAGTCCGATCTATATGTCCACGTGAGTGGCCTCGTTAAGGCCGTTAGGGTGCACAGCTTGTAGGGACGAGATGGGTTGCAGCCCGTCAAGAAAACCCCTAGATTGAAAGTCAATAGACGTTGAAGGTGTAGTGCTGTGCTGAAATAGCGATCTTGAGAAGCCGGATCCGTCTGAACGAGAGAGAGAATCAGACTAGGCTATAGTCCAGTCGTCCTGGGTTGATATAGTGGTGCGGACGGGCCCGACTCCGGAGGATACGAGATGGTATCACAATAAAACAAAGTAAAGTCTAGAAAAGAGTAGTAGGGGCCGACCCCACTTCCTATTTCTTCTTAGAGTAGGGCGGTCACTCTTCCAGTGCTGCTAGGACAGGTTCGGACATGTAGAGACTAAACGCGAACAGCCGTGGCGTTCTGCAGAATGGCCGTCAAACGAGTCACGAAAAAAACAAGTCAACATAGTCACACGAAGAAATGACGTGGAGGCAAGGAATCTCGCTAAAAAAGAATCCAACCTGGTGGTGCAGACTGTCGAAATGAGAAGTGTTCCAGCGTTCAATCAGTTCCAATGGCCGCATACATCCCAGTAGAAAACTTCACTTCGCTGACAAAAACAATGAAGTGAAGGATCCCCAAGTCGAACAACGAAAGCACGTGCAGTGTGCACAAGCGAAACAAACACGTCTTACCGCGTCGAGCTCCAGACTGGGAATGACTATAACTGTGTTATTAAGACCGTTGCGGACGTGATTGGAGCCGCTGCTGGAAGAGGTGTTTTCTATCCTAATTTGGATTCCTTTTTTGTTTTTATGAATTTTCTTTAATTTAACATGGATATTTTGACTTTGGGTTACCGGTTGTACTATCTGAGAGTCAAGCTCGTCTTCCGAGTACGTGGGGATGGGTGGGCAGGACCTATTTTGACTTTAGGTTACCGGTTGTACTATCTGGGAGTCAAGCTCGTCCTCCGAGTACGTGGGGATGGGTGGGCAGGACCTGTTTTGACTTTGGGTTACCAGTTGTACTATCTGGCAGTCAAGCTCGTCTTCCGAGTACGTGGGGATGGGTGGGCAGGACCTATTTTGACTTTGGGTTACCAGTTGTACTATCTGGGAGTCAAGCTCGTCTTCCGAGTACGTGGGGATGGGTGGGCAGAACCTATTTTGACTTTGGGTTACCGGTTGTACTATCTGGGAGTCAAGCTCGTCTTCCGAGTACGTGGGGATGGGTGGGCAGGACCTATTTTGACTTTGGGTTACCGGTTGTACTATCTGGGAGTCAAGCTCGTCTTCCGAGTACGTGGGGATGGGTGGGCAGGACCTATTTTGACTTTGGGTTACCGGTTGTACTATCTGGGAGTCAAGCTCGTCTTCCGAGTACGTGGGGATGGGTGGGCAGGACCTATTTTGACTTTGGGTTACCGGTTGTACTATCTGAGAGTCAAGCTCGTCTTCCGAGTACGTGGGGATGGGTGGGCAGGACCTATTTTGACTTTGGGTTACCGGTTGTACTATCTGGGAGTCAAGCTCGTCTTCCGAGTACGTGGGGATGGGTGGGCAGGACCTATTTTGACTTTGGGTTACCGGTTGTACTATCTGGGAGTCAAACTCGTCTTCCGAGTACGTGGGGATGGGTGGGCAGGACCTATTTTGACTTTGGGTTACCAGTTGTACTATCTGGGAGTCAAGCTCGTCTTCCGAGTACGTGGGGATGGGTGGGCAGGACCTATTTTGACTTTGGGTTACCAGTTGTACTATCTGGGAGTCAAGCTCGTCTTCCGAGTACGTGGGGATGGGTGGGCAGGACCTATTTTGACTTTGGGTTACCGGTTGTACTATCTGGCAGTCAAGCTCGTCTTCCGAGTACGTGGGGATGGGTGGGCAGAACCTATTTTGACTTTGGGTTACCGGTTGTACTATCTGGGAGTCAAGCTCGTCTTCCGAGTACGTGGGGATGAGTGGGCAGAACCTATTTTGACTTTGGGTTACCGGTTGTACTGTCTGGGAGTCAAGCTCGTCTTCCGGGTACGTGGGGATGGGTGGGCAGGACCTATTTTGACTTTGGGTTACTGGTTGTACTATCTGGGAGTCAAGCTCGTCTTCCGAGTACGTGGGGATGTGGGGATGGGTGGGCAGGACCTATTGTGGTACGAACCTTCCCAGGGTGGGGTGGTAATTTTGCCAAAAGTGATCAAAATTTCTTTGTTACTGTCTGGGTCTGGCCTCAAAGTTAAAAAAGATCCTATGGTTTTATGTGCCTCTAATGAATGTTTCAGTTTTGTAACTGTGAATAAAAGAACACTTTCATTTTTAATTTGTGGCTTTTGTAGTTTTTGTATCTCTATCATTGAGTTTTGTAGAAAGAGAAATTCATATGTTGATGGGTTTTCATTATCGAACCAAACTTGCCTAATGTCAGATAATGGTAGATTTGGTTTACGGTACTTTTTTGGGGGCTTTTTAGGGGTAGAGTTATCAAGTGAGTCTTTGTCAAACTCGATACTACTTTCAGATAAATCTTCCAGTAGGTTCCACCTGTTTGAAATGGGTATATCTGGGTTTAGAAACTTTCTGAGAAGAGTCTAGTGCCGTAGCTTTCCTTTTTATGGAAATGTTTTTATCTTGAAGGCTCAAGTTGAAAATGTTTTGTTTATTTTTGCTTGTTTCCCTTGTAGTTAAAATCACCGGGTTTTTTGCTTGAGGAGTATCGGGTTTCCTCTTTAGAGTAGTATACGCGTTATTAATGAACACAGTTTGAGTAAATATTTTATTTGTTACAACTGAAATAGTCTCCGCTTGCGAGCTTCCTGTGGAGTAGCTTCCATTCAAAATGTTGTCAGGTTCACCTGTGGTTGGAGTGGGGAAAAACGCTTTGCCGTGAGAAATTTCAGAAATTCTAGTAGTTATCTTTGGCCCTTTAGATACGGAGATGTTTGTGTTGATGTCATCAACCAAACTACCAGCGTTCGTTGGTGTATTTTCGTTGGGTGATTGGAACGGTATATCTGACGTAACTGGGGCATTAGAGCCGGTGGACACTATGTTACTATCTAAAATACCCGTGTCACTGAGTGATGTGTTGGTGACTATTACTTGACGTGTAGCTCCTTCTGTATCTGTGACCGTTTTTAAAAAGGGGAATACCACCGATCTTAATAATTACAGGGGTATCAGTTTACTTAGTACTCTCGGTAAATTATTTACTTCTATACTTAATAAAAGACTGTTAGACTGGTCGGAGGAATTTCACAAAATCAGTGACGCCCAGTTTGGATTTCGTAGAGGTATGGGAACAACAGATGCAATTTTTAGCTTATCTTTCATTATCACAAAAACCATTGCAGATAGAGCTAGACTTTATTGCTGTTTTATTGATTATAAAAAAAGCATTTGATTCTGTAAATAGAACAAACCTATGGTTTAAGCTATCCAGAATCGGAATTCGAGGCAAATGCTTGAAAATTATTTAAAATATGTACAAATCTGTCAAATCCTGTGAGTATAGGGGGAGTTCATTCTCATTTCTTTAATAATGATATCGGTTTAATGCAGGGGGAAATTTTGTCACCGATTTTGTATTCTTTTTATGTAAATGGTATAGAAAATCATTCATTGATAACATGTGTCCGGATTATGAGATAAAGGAACTAAGTCTATTTCTATTACTATACGCTGATGATATGGTGATTTTTTTTCAAAAACGGTTGAAGGTCTTCAGAAAATGTTAAACACTTTATATTATTATAATACAAAATGGGGTTTGTGTCTTAATGTTGAAAAAACGAAAATAGTAGTTTTCAGAAAGGGTGGGTGCCGGTATGATAATGAAAAATGGTATTATAATGATTTGTTACTCGAGGCTGTAGACCAGTTTACTTATCTCGGATTAGGCTTTAATTACAATGGTAAATTTACGCATGCAATCAATTTATTGACAAATCAGGGACGAAAAGCCATATATGCATTAAAGAGAAATACAAATAAGTTAATGTTAAACCATAGGTCTTCTTTGTCTTTATTTGATACATAAATAGCAAGTATTTTGAATTATTGTGCCGAGATTTGGGGTTTTTTACAAGGCAAACTGTATAGAGAATTTACACATAGAATTTTGTAAGAATTTTGTAAGAATATTCTAAATGTTAAAAGTTCCACTACTACTATTATGTTATATTTTTAATTAGGTAGATATCCACTTTTGTATACTCGTAAGTACCGTATGATAAAATATTGGTTTAAATTATTGAACACAACGAATTGTATCTTGTACTCTGCATATGTGGAACTTAGATCAAAATGTGATACAGGTAATAACTGGGCAAGACAAATAAGGCAAATACTGTGTTCATTAAGTTTATAGGAACTGTGGTGTAACCAAGAAGCATTAAACTATCAATTTCATTGTCATTAATAAAACAGAGAATTATGGACCAGTGTAAGCAAGATCTTAATGGGCTCCTGGACACGTCTATCAAATGTTCATATTTGTATAAATATTTAGTAAAAGAGCTTATTTTACAAAATTACCTGATGAAACCTATTCCAAGTCTATATTAAAAATGCATTACAAAGATGAGATTATCATCACAGTTTAGCTATTGAAGTTGGTCGCTATCATAGCATAAGTAGATCCAACAATTGTGTGTCTTGTGTAAAATAGGTGAAATTGAGGACGAGTTTCATGCGATATTATGTTGTCCCTTTTTCAGTAATTATAGAATTTTATATATCAAGAAATATTATCTATGTTTAAATTGATAGAATTACTATCAACTAACAATGTAAATGATTTATGTAAATTAGGGAAATATCTGTTCAAAATGTTTAAAAGACGAGAATCAATAGTTAAATAGTCTATATACAGAGTTCTATACAAAAGCATTTATATTCTCCGTGTCCTTTTCATGCTAACACCTTCCATTGTGTCATTGTTGTATCTGTATTTGTATGTATAACTGATGAACTGTAAATGTTGAAGGTTAATAAATGAATTGAATTGAAATTGAATTGACTTACCTGTGTCTTCTATCTGTGAGTCGTGATCAGGATGTCTCCCCCGGGCTGAGATAGACCATCTCTGAGGTATCTTCACTGTAGGAAGACTGTTCTCTGTGAGTCGTGAATCAGGATGTCTCCCCCGGGCTGAGATAGACCGTTTCTGAGGCCTTTTCACTGTAGGAAGACTGTTCTCTGTGAGTCGTGATCAGGATGTCTCCCCCGGGCTGAGATAGACCGTCTCTGAGGCCTCTTCACTGTAGGAAGACTGTTCTCTGCGAGTCGTGATCGGGATGTCTCCCCCGGGCTGAGATAGACCGTGTCTGAGGCCTCTTCACTGTGGGAAGACTGTTCTCTGCGAGTCGTGATCAGGATGTCTCCCCCGGGCTGAGATAGACCGTCTCTGAGGCCTCTTCACTGTAGGAAGACTGTTCTCTGCCGAGTCGTCCAATTCACCTGATTCTCTTGTTACGTTAATAAAAGAACTAGTGTCCACTCGGCTATCAATAACTAATCTGTCCAATTCAGAATCGTCCACCAAAGATTCATTGGGGGTGGAGGCACTATTGGGGATGACTTGTTGGAACTCATCAGTGTCCCATAATAACGACATGTTCTTACCGCTAGTATCTGCTTGGGCATGACTCACACGTATACACAGCTGGCACTATGATGATAGTGAGAGTCACAAAAAAGCTAGCACTAAGGTTGGAATGGGAAATATGTAAAGTATAGGGGGCACTAGAAAATAATATGGCTTAATAAGAGAAATTCTTAAATTGTTATATAATGAACAAATCAATATAAAATGATATTCATCTTCAATTTCATCAGGACATTTAAAACATTTTCTTTCCGATTTATCAATGTTGTAATATCTGCCAGTTTCGATGGCTAGACTGGGCTGATAGGCGGTGTTTAATAATATGTTTTCTAAAATGTACAGGAAGGTATTTACTAATGTAGTATTGCAAACCATATATGTTACCATCAATGAAATATCTGTAATAAAGAAAGAAGTGTTTTATTTAATGACGCACTCAACACATTTTATTTACGGTTATATGGCGTCAGACATATGGTTAAGAACCACACATATTTTGAGGGGAAACCCGCTGTCGCCACTACATGGGCTACTCTTCCGATTAGCAGCAAGGGATCTTTTATTTGCGCTTCCCACAGGCAGGATAGCACAAACCATGGCCTTTGTTGAACCAGTTATGGATCACTGGTCGGTGCAAGTGGTTTACACCTACCCATTGAGCCTTGCGGACCACTCACTCAGGGTTTGGAGTCGGATTCTGGATTAAAAATCCTATGCCTCGACTGGGATCCGAACCCAGTACCTACCAGCCCGTAGACCGATGGCCTACCACGACGCCACCGAGGCCGGTATATCTGTAATAAAAAGATTTTGGAGAGTCATGCATCTGACCTCTAATTACCTGTTGTGCTTGATCTAGCAGTCTTTGCTTCAGGTCAGGTAAGTGTTTAGAAACAATATGTTAATTTAGCCATAATTCTCCAAAACCTATTTCGTTTTAGTTGATCCACATACTTCCCTCAGTACTAATATATTTCCTGTGTCGTTTCCGTTCCAATAATTTATAATCTTTTTCTTATCTCGTAAATCTGTATGATTGTCTGTCGATTTTTCCTTGTTAAAACATTTTAGAACATTTATATAATCATAGTACGAGTTTTTAACATCATTATCAAACCAAGACTTGTAATCGTACCACAATTACACGTTACCAGCCTATTGTTTGACATAACCTGGCTAAGGATAAATAAAACATTAGTTACACAATAAGCCGACAGCAGACAAACTAAATAAAACACAATAATTACAAAAGCTGATAGCAGGCAATATCTACAAATGAAACATTAAATACAAACCCAAACTAAAACAAATACCACATACTTCCACATAAATGAGGCTTGTTTAAATGTCAATAAATGTAAATTATGTTGAAGGCACTATCCCGAGTTTTCTGCCACTGTAACATCTTTACGATATACGGAATCTTTTTGATGATTAAAATTACATGTTAAAGATATTTTCTTGTTTAGATTATCAGTGTCTTTATTTCAACAAAGTGTTTGTTGTCATTCTAATGTTTGTGGTAGTCGAAACCAGATTTTACCTTCAAATACTTTCTTACGTACAAAAAAAAAAAAGAGTTCTTGCGAAACAAAATGAAATATGCATTGGCACACAACCACAAACATATTGGATAAACACACACTGATATTCTAAAACAGAAAATATATTTACCATGTAATGCTATTCGTCAAGAAGGCTTTGTTAGTCGGAAACACCTTACAATGGCTGCGAACTCGGGACAATCCCTTTAATTGTTGTGTGTCTTAAACTGAATGGCGTAAACTACAATATACTTTGTAGTATGTGGGGTCGATGTAAACCCGTACATGGGCTGGTTCGGGTGTACTGATATGAAACGTACACACTGCGCACATAGGGTGTAAACATAACGGATTGTTTTAGTGTACATGCACATGGTTTATGGATGATACCAATGTACAACGGTCCAGAAAGTCCAGTGACTAACATTATTAGACCAGCTTCAGAATGAGCTAAGTGCCACCCGGACCGGACATTATGTAGACCTGCTTTTGGTGTTCCTCATCATAATATATTTGTTCACAAAAAGGTTTTGGTAAACGGGCTTCTGGTGGTGGGTGTGGCAAATATGGGGGTCAAAGTATGGCCCCCTCCCCAAAACAGGGTCAACTACTAATAGCACTATTTGGAGAGCAGATAATTGGGAGAACCTTTCAAATGATGAAAGAAACATGAAACTTGACACAGATGATCTCCATGGGGAGTTCGTCACATCCAGTCAAACAATCACTTGAATTTTCAATATAACGGCCATTTATCAAGATGACCACCATAATGTCCTTCAAATGTTCATTATTTAGATGTATTTTAATAAAGTTTTTCGATAATAATGATTTTGTATTATTTTATATGTTTAAAAACCTTGCTGAATCTTAACGTCTGATATGGTAAAAAGCCCTCTGACTGTGGACGTGACAAATATCGGGAGTCAATGTATGGCAACCTCCATAAAACATGGTCACCTACTATTAGCATTATTGGCAGAGCAGATAACAGAAATCACCTTACAAATGGTGATATAAGCATGGAACTTTGCATGAATTATCTCATTAGGGAGTTCTTAAGTTCCAATCAATGATTCACTTAACATTCTAAAATAGAGACCAGTTTTCAAAATGTCCGCCATATTATTCCACCAATGTCCGTTATTAACATTAATAAAATTGTCAGACTTTTATCATATCAGCGTCGTTTTATATATTTAAAACTTTGCTCAACCTCTTTCTGATAATTATTATACTATTAGAATAATTATACTTTTTCTAAAAATGGCTGCAACGTGTCCACGAAACACCAGCTATCAGAACTATAATATCAACTGAAGACCATAAGCAAGTACAAAAGCACCTTATTCTGCAGGCAAATCACTGTACTATATCACAGACATTAACTGATACCATGTCTTATCAATATCCTGTTTAATTAACTTGTCAATTTGGTAATTGCATTATTAATATATCTTTTAAATGTATTAGTCTTTTTTAAGGTGTTTTCTTAACGAATATATACCTCTGATATTCAATTTGTTTTAATCATTTCTAATACGAATACGTTACACTGTACTATCTGTTTTCACCTCAAAATAAAGAAAAAGAAAAAACAACGATGAAGGCTTCAGACTCTATTCACTTATCCCCATCATCATGGCCATCACGGGAATAATATTTCTTCAAAGATACTCGGAGGGCAAACATAGGTGGACCTGATCAGACGAGCTATTATTAGCATGACTATGTGGGTATTTTCAATTGGGCCCTAGTAATAATATAGACTTTCAGAAATATCAGCATTTCAGGAGCAAAAGAGGATTTGTGGTTGAAAGATTTGTGAGCCTTCACCCTTATGTCATTAAACACCACACCTGTTGTTGTTGTATACATGCATAGCAGGTTTGCTTCAGTGGTAGGTGTCTTAAAATATGTAATCAAATAGGGATATTTAAATCTCTTCTTGGTATCATCTCTGGATAGATATGCAGTTTGATGTGTTCGGGTGGTTTTGTGAAGAACAGTTATGCCTTCATCCAAAATAAAGAAGACATCTGCCCCTATAACAATAATACTTGCTGAATTTACACTATTTGCCTCTGGGTATTAGATTTCATTTAAGCATTCCTAATGAGATGACGATAAATGAACATGGCACCGAGAAGGTGGAAGGGCTACAAGAAAGTGCTATTGTAAGATATGAACGTTAATCTGTTCCAAATATTTATCTGGTTGTTAATGCTATGCATTCTACCAGGAAGTAGTATTTGACCAAGTGTGAAAACATGAGGTCAGTCGCAAATTGCCGACTTCGAAAATATTGTGATTATCCTTTGTATTTCTGCTGTCACAAGTAGAGACGTTGTTCCTAAGTCAGAGATGTGCTCACTTCATTTACGGGTACTACCCAGAGGTACAATGCAGAGCAAAGAGTATGAAGTCAGCACACATCATTCTGTTCCAGAGGCAGATGATTTGTTGTCCCTCAGTCAAAACGAAGCTGCTGATTGGTTAGCAAAACCTCAAAACACACTCTAAAGTATAGTAGTTTTATTTAGGGAAGATTCCACGAAGAGCCCAAAAGCAATTTGCTACCAATCATTCAACAGGTATTATCTGTACTGAAATCAATGAAGACGTTATAATCAGCTTATTTTATACTATCCATATAAATGTAAAATGGATTACAACGTGTGGTCATTCACGTCAATGACATGGTAATCACTGTACTAAGCATATATTATATACAAACACTGACTAGCAAGTCTGCATGAATTGATACAAATGTTGGACTGTTACCGTTCACAGACTTCCATTTTTTTACAATCTCAGTAGAAGGTATCTAACTGGATGTAATTATCTTTGGGAAAAAGATGTGGTTTCAAGAAATGTAGTTTATGAGACATGAATTGCAAAATGTTTGTCAAGCATAGCAAAAACCTCGCCCAAGATGTAGTCTCTCAGGCAATGCTGCTACGCATCAGTTATCGGTGCAAGCCTATAGTAAGACAATACTCGGCCATTGCAAACCTACATGAAAACATTGTCCTCAGCAAAACATCCTCTTTATTACTAAAACTGCTTCCACCTACAGACGCTCAGCATTGTGATCTTGCTACCATCAGTGTAAAACATATTCTTTTGGCACATCCGACCATACTATAAGACTTCTGACTGCACATTGGTGTACATAGTGAAATAACCAGATTTAATTTAATTAATTATTAGTCAGTGGATAACTTGAATAGATGTCAAAGTCTTTTTCCATAAAAAAAAAAAAAACACACAAAAAAACAAAAACAAAAACCCACGCAAACAAACAAGCTGTGTCAGCAAGTTCTTGACGAGGAATGTCTTGCTACATTGGTTTCGGGTGTACCAGAACAATCGGGGAAATATACTCTATATCCCGAAATATGCAGACTCATATCCAAATTAATAGTGAATACACTTTACAGTACTTGCCTGCTTTTTAACAATTAATGTTGGCTTTAAGCTCACAGAACAGGATGTATATTAAAGGGACATTCCTGAGTTTGCTGCATTGTAAGATGTTTCCGAATAATAAAATATTTCTACGATTAAACTTACATATTAAATATATTTCTTGTTTATAATATCATTGTCTGTATATTCAATGTGTTTCTGGTCGTCTTAATATTTGTAAGAAGACCAAACTGGATGTTGTCTTCAAATAATTTCGTACGTACGAAAAAATATATTTTAGAAAATAAAATGAAATTTAACCTAATACAAATATTAGAACAATCAGAAACACGTTTAATATACAGCCACTAATATATTATGCTGAAAAATATATTTGATATATAATTACAATCGTTAAAAAGTCTCTCTTAGTTGATAACATCTTAAAAATTGCAGCAAACTCAGGAATGTCCCTTTAATACAGTTTCTTTGAAGGCGTTATGTCTTTTGGACTGATTCATGATCTAACTGATGATATTAATTTATGTTCAAAACGTTCTCATTGACCCTGAACAACAGTGCATACAAACACTACAGAAAACCAAACGACCAAACGATGTACATCGACATGAACTCCAATCATCCACCTGCAATCACAAAGCAAATCCCACGAACTGTCAGCAAGAGAATCTCTCTCCTCTCATCAACCGAAGACATCTTTACCAAAGCCGCCCCCGCTTACAACAAAGCATCAGAAGCAAGCAACTATACAGATAAGATAGCATTCCATCAATCAGACATGAAAACAGGAGCAAGCACCAAAAAGAAGAATAGATCTAGGAACATCACATGGTTCAACCCGCCATACAGCAGGAACGTAAAGTCAAAAGTGGTGAAAACATTCCTACAGCTAATAAAGAAGCACTTCCCGACCGGCAGCAAGTACCACAAACTCTTCAACAGGAACAACGTCAAAGTAAGCTACAGCTGTATGAAGAACGTGAAAACGATCATACAACACCACAACGCAAAAATAATCGCCGAAGACAGCAACAAGCAAACAGAGAACAAAAAGAAAGAAAGAAATGTTTTATTTTATTTACGGTTATATGGCGTCATACATATGGTTAAGGACCACACAGATTTTGAGAGGAAACCCGTTGTCGCCACTTCATGGGCTACTCTTTCCGATTAGCAGCAATGGATCTTTGATTTGCGCTTCCCACGGGCAGGATAGCACAAACAATGGCCTTTGCTGAACCAGTTATGGATCATTGGTCGGTGCAAGTGGTTTACAACTATACAGTGAGCCTTGCGAAGCACTCACTCAGGGTTTGGAGTCTGTATCTGGATTAAAAATCCCATGCCTCGACTGGGATCCGAACCCAGTACCTACCAGCCTGTAGACAGATGGCCTAACCACGACGCCACCGAGGCCGGTTCAAACAGAGAACAAATGCAACTGCAGAAATAAGGACGATTGCCCACTTGAGGGAAACTACCTCACTAAATCAGTTATATATGAAGCTGCAGTGCATACCACTAACACACCAAGCAAGACATACATAGGCCTCACAGGGGGATCCTTCAAAGAAAGGTATGCCAACCACAAGACGTCCTTCATGCACAGCATGTACGAAAAGGAAACAGAGCTGTCGAAATACATTTGGGAACTAAAAAGAAAAAAACGCTGAGTACACAATAACGTGGCACGTATTAAGAAACGTGAACACCTTCAAGTGAAGCACGGGGCAGTGGCAATCTATGCATTGAGGAAAAGCTGGAAGTGCTGAAAGCTATAGAGACCAACTCGCTGAACAAGAGAAATGGACTTATATCCAGATGCCTACACCCACCAACATGGATTAACACAGCCACCTAAGCTAAGCCAAAAAAGAATAGCCCGCACCCACTGCAGCTGTCGTGACGTCACTGCTTCATGACGTAACGACAGGGCAGTTACACGTTATCTGATGATCGCTCATAGCGTGAAACTTTAAGTAGTAACAAAAGGTGTAACGGTATATATATTTGTTTTCAAATATATATATATATATATATATATATATATATATATACTAGTATATCAGAGATGGGGTAATCGTAATCAGTAATCGTAATCGATTGTAATCGATTACATGTTTTCATGTAATCGCAATCGTAATCGATTACATTGTTTGATAATGTCATGTAATCAATTACATTGCTAATGTAATCGTAATCAGCGATTACTTTCATGATTACTCATAATTATTTACTAAACTTAGCTGTGTTTAGCATCAACTCCAGTAACAGTGCCTATAGTTAGAAGCAGTACTGGTCAGTCAGTAGAACTGATCTCCCATTGTCTACTACTCTCATAGTAGAACTATTATTTGCCTTGAGAAACGGGATCATAACGTCTAGATTATCAAATGAATGTAACCCAAGGGTTGAAGACACACATTCACATAATGGTATCTATCGTGTTTACGTTTACTATAAAACCACTTTAATGACTACAGTGTTCTAGCTAGCAATATATAAAAGGGCGCTGCACCATGCCCCAGTTTTGTGTCCTAATTCATTGCCGTAAAAAAATTTAATAATAATAATAATATATATATATATATATATATATATATATATATATATATATATATATATATATATATATTTTTTTTTTTTTTTTTTTTTTTTTTTTAATAATAAAACACTTGCGTTCCTCTGAATGCATATACAGCGTTATCACGGGTCTGAACTCAACTAAGAAACGCTTGACAATATCTCGTTTTGTCACAGGTGTGAAAGTCCACTAATGGTACCGAGGCAATATATATATACACACACACCAGCTATCAGTATTAAAGAGCAATCAACATAAATACACATCACGCAGTCCAGTGTCATTGTCAGGTAATGTGTAATGGACACAATGTTATATCTATATATACCAACTATCAGTATTAGAGAGCAATCAACATAAATACACATCACGCAGTCCAGTGTCATGGTCAGGCAATGTGTAATGGACACAATGTAACCCTAAAAACACCATAAGCCAGTCTAGACTTCCTCTACACAATTTCCTGCACATGCGCCTGTTTGACTAAATATTTAGTTTTCTGCAAATCAATTAGGCCTATATACATTGCATTATAAAATGTAAATGTTGCTATAATAACAGCTAAATATATAATTTAACCTAAAACAATCTACCTATAGTAACAGTACTTGTTTTGTTTACATCACTTTATCAATTCCATTGTTTGACGTTACAGACGCATGCTTTTGAACACAGGAGGCTAGTAATAAAATCTTCATGTAAAAATGGATAGCGAATGATGTTTTGTTATCGCTTTAACATAGAGAAACATTTATACTTAAATACATTAATTTTACGGAAGCCGAAGAAGGGACATGGTTTGGAAATAATTTATCCTGAGCGCACCGGAAAATAACACGTGCGCACGTGAAATTATTTTGTGAGCACGTAATAATTTATGTGGTGCGCACGTCAAGTTATTATGTTGGCACCTGGTAGCATCACGTGTGAACGTTATACTGGCGCCATATTACATCAATGGAAGCAGTCACCAGGTTACATTTTCTATTTTCTATTGTAAACCAAAGTCTTAAAATGCATCTGTATACCATTCTCCTTACTTTATTTACATCTATTATGAAACTCAGTACACAAACGGAAGTTCCATGGTATGCAACTACATTCAGGTACCTGATTTTTACTTGTATAATAACATATTAATAAGACCGCCTTTTGTAGGACACATCGGCAGCCATTATAAGCAGGTTAGAGTTTATAACCAGATTCCATATGCAGTTTATGTCGTAATTGGACTTTTACGCACTATCTGGGAAAATATTGGACATATATATATATAGTCCTTCAGTACTGTTAGCAAAAACGTTGGAAGAATACCCCCCCCCCCCCCCCCCCCCCCCCATGCATTCAAAAGTGAATTAATATATAACTGGTAGTTGGTGACATTTTTGACACTTGTGGTTACGTCACTGGAAACACTGAAATGCAGTCGCTGATGAATTTTATATGTCAAATATTAAAGTTTAGTTTTTTCATCATATCAGAATGATTTAAGTAGTTGTCGAATTTATTGTAAAATTGCTATTTTTGGTGGTTCGTTGTTTATGTTATTTTGTGTTGGTTTTGTGCTTTTAAAGAATACATTATTGTCTAATGACTCGCACATTTCTTGTTCTGGAAAAAAAAGACCTATTAAAGTGTGTTCTCTTTTTTCTTCAGATAAAACGTTATGGAAAGAAGGGACCATATTATTAGATATTATTTAACTCTGGATTACATTACAAGTACATTGTAAACATTTTGAAGGTAAAATATGCCATATATTTATTAGAGCGACAATTAAAAAGGATACTGAAAAAATATGGTTTAAGAAGGAATGACTACACAGATATTGGAGAAGTTGTTGCTTTTATTGAACGTCAGTCGCACATTTCAACAGAGAGAACTGGCTACAGACTGATGCACCTAAAATGTAAACAAGCTGAATTAAATGTTTCGAGAGATGTTGTTGCAATGCTGATGGGAGTTGTGTTGGGTAGACTGACATTTAAGTTATCACCAAGGAATAGCTAATGATGTGTCTTTAAATTGATAACACACACGTGTATTAATGCTGTGTGATACCATAATCTCACACGACGTTCTCATCAACGTGTGCGTAAGAAATACGTATTAATACATGTATACATTATATAAGTAAATGCCAGTCAAGACATGTTGCAATTAACAGGTCACGCGGTCTTTATAACCATATATTTCAACCATATGAAAAGAATTCATGAAAATCGAAGCAAGCCTGTTTTGAATGAATTGCCTGTTTGAGAATATACGTTTTTATGCAAAAGAAAGGAATGGGAAATGTGTCAGATCAGTTAGACGCATTTCTATTATTTTATCCTATGAATACGACATATGACAGGTCCACCATTGGCGTTCTTGTTGAACAGCCGTTTCTGATTGGCTGAGATATATGCCTTGTTATTATTGACACGGATGGCTTTCTAGTGATGTAAGCACAAAATGTTATGATTATTACTCAAATACTTTATTCATAATGTGTGGGCATAGTAATAAATGCTGACGGTGGCCCTAAGTCAAAAACTGGGTTTGCCTCGATTGCTTGAAAGCTTTTCATGCATCCGAGCTGCCGTTTGCAATAAGAAAGTATTTCTTTAAAATTCTCGCTAATGTGTATTGCACTTGCATAAGAAAGGTTCACTCATACAGCATATGTTATAATTAAAACTCCCTTTATCTTCATTATTCAGTCCCACATGTAGACTATTTGTTTATTACACCTGTCATATTATTACTTCATTATTTCCAGGCAGAATTATTGACTTTTAAAAGACTTTGGAATGCCCATCAAATTAGATCTACCCGGGCAACTGACAGCCCAAGCGGTTCACCTATTGTTATGTATGAACTACCACATTTATATGGAGTCAACAATTGCTTGCAGCTAGTAAGTTTTAGAAAGCTAAACATTTGTAAAAGTGATAGCGCAGAACCCCGATATATTACAGATGAAGATGTTGCTAATTTGGCAGAAATATATATGGAAGAAGAAGGTCTAGTTCTCTCACGTGATGTTCTTAGAAGTCTCCGGATATATTCCCACTTGAGAAGGAAGATTCGCGCAGACCTCAGAATGTAAGAAATAGAAATGAGATACATGACTGAAATTTTCTTTCATTTGAATGAATGAATGTTACCGAAGGTTCTATATATAGCAAAGAAGACTTCAGCTGGGGTTTAAGGTCTTTATTCAGGGATCACCTGGAGGGATGTGAAGATCCCGATGTTTATAAAAACATTCGCACACAAATATATATCTCTATAACGACCCTGTGCTGTTACTAACTGTGCCGTGCAGAACTTGATCAACTATAAAACTTGCAATGCTGAAAACCACCTGTCTTGCTTGAATGTTTAAAAGTCTCTGACTCCAGAGAACACCAGGTAACAAAAGAAACAATAGATGAGCTTACTACTGAACGATTACCTGGCCTGAACACCGAGTTCAGTTGTAAAAATATTGGCACCCTTAAGAAATTGTGTAAATTTATTGTTATTATCAACAAACAATTCTGCTCCTCCTAAGACTTCTATTGTGTATATATGTTTTATTCGTTTTTATTCAGATATTGTCATCTTGATGTTGTTTATGCTATGTTATTTATGTATTCCTCTGATGCCATCGAACGATGGCCACGAGTGTAATAAAGTTCTGTTCTGTTCTGTTGAGGGTGAACACAACCCAAGCTGACAATACCAAAGACACAGGAAAACAATAGAAACAAAATAAGAAACATCTTTGCACTATTAGAGTTAGAAAGAATAAAATATATGTAAACTGTTTTAAAATTGTAGTGTATGTAATATGCAATTTAAAACATCCGGTTACATGAATATGTATAATACAGTTTTTCTGTTACTTGTTGTCATGAGGAGATTGATTTAAGGTTGGCACAAAGTTGAAGATCTTAAAATGATAAACATTTGTACTAAAATGCTTTGAAAGAAATAAAACAAACAATATATGCAAGTTCTAATTAAAAAAACAAAAAAACTGTATAAACCACCCACGTTTAAGTTCTTTTTTATATGTATGTATGGACAGTTCTTTTACTTGTTAAGGTGACAATTACTTTTTTTTGATACATTTTATCTACTACATGAAATAGGGCATGCATAAGATGTGAAAATGGGTTTTCGGTTCATTTAAATACAAATTGAAAATAAATAGTTCCACAAAGTATAAATAATATAAAAAAGCGCATAATGTGTACATCCTTCGCATGCCCCGCTTCAATACCGTTAATCAAATGACAGAGGTCACGACCTCAAAAAATGTATCAAAACGTTAATTTTGAAAATCAAGTTTAGTCAGCAAAAATGATTCGCTCACGAGACACCAAATGACATTAGTTTGGGAATTTAACCTAGTTTTATCTTTCTCTGTCTACTATTAGGCTTTTGTCCGGTTCCAATCAATGTCCCATGACATCAAAGGTCATCGTGTGTACTGTTCTGTCTACGGGGAACATGCATATAAATGTCCCTTGCTGTTTGTTCGGTACGAGTAATCCATGGAGTGTCGGTACAGAGTTTTTCTTTGTGGTCCTTAACCTATGTCCGACACCACATAACTATCAAATGTCTGATATCCATTAATGGAGTGCGAGTGCGAATAATTTTAACATGCTCATATACCACTAGAGTTTCGAGCATGTCCGTCCCGGGGCCCGTCTCTGGATAGCCAGTGACTTGCTCCGGGACAGAACAAAATTAAGGGGACAATTTTGAAATTTACATCCAAAAATTAAATAGTGGGCCTTTAAAATTTTGATGCGCATCTCTAATATAATTAATAAAGAAAATTCTACTCATTAAATTTGGTCGCTAGATTAGACTGGGCAGTCAAAATGAAATTAGATAGATAACACGCCTGATTTGGGATGGGGGGGGGGGGGGGGGTGAAAATGGACATAATTTTGAAAATAGCAATTAGTAAAAGAAATTAGTAGGATTAAAATTAGAAAGAAAAAAGTTACAAGCTAAAAATAAAAAGAATTGACTGCTCGGTCGAATATTGATATAATTTGGAGCATTTTGGAAGGACAGTCCAAAAATAAATAAGAAAAAGAAGAGAGGATTGGACTATTTAATAATATTTAAAAAAAAAAAAAAAAAAAAGTAATTTCGACATGAATTTTGGAACGAAGGTCTAAATGTTTTTAAAGTCCGATCTATACGTCCACGTGAGTGGCCTCGTTAAGGCCGTTAGGTTGTTACGTCGGCGAGGCTAGAGTGTCCCGGAGGTTCGGCAGCAGATGTTGGCGTCGTAACAGGGTACTGACTACCGTACCGTAGTCGGGGCCGCAGACCGCTCGGATCATCTTATGTAGATTCCGGTTGTCCAACTTGTTCCAAAGTATGGCCTGTCTATAGGTCTGCTCCCTCCGGTGCGTCACGACTACGGTGTGGTGAGTACCTAACATCTTGCTGTGAAGTTCGTACTCGCTGCCGTCCTCCAGGGGTCTCCAGTCCGCGTTGAGGTAACTGCCACGGAGCTTGGTCGGGTCTGTCGTGTCCCCCTGCATGTACTGATGAAGGTGTTTCTTCAGTCCGCTCACTGCGACGGTCCACTCGGAATCTTCAGAGGGGGCGACTACCGGCGCTGGTCTCTCGGTCTTGGCTGGCTGGTTGGTCGGTGATGTTGCCTTCCTCGTGCCAACGGCGGCTGATCGGGCCTGTGGCGTGGCGACTGGCTGTACCGGCGATACCGGCCAGTTCTGCCTGAGCCACGTGACGGTCGGCGATTTAGGGTCTTCGTGGGGTGTCTCACACACCGCGGTGTTGAGTCGGTCCCTCTCGGTGGTCGACGGTTCCCGCAGGGCTGGTCTCGTCAACTCAGGCGCGCTTTTCCTCTTTCTCCATCTCTTCTTCTTCGTCAGTACGATCGCGTCACCGTACACCAAAGTCACGGAAGCCCGTGACCCAGTGTACGAGACGCGATACTCCAAAAGTTTTCCATAACTGCATAGGAGTCCCCCCAGATGGGGGGGGGGGGGGGGGGGCAACTCGAGAGTACAAGGCGACACGTCTGTTCTCATCGTGAATCAGTTCGGAAAAAAGCCATTAATGGATGGGTTTCTTTTTGTTTTTAAATTTTTGTTGTTGTTGTTGTTGTTTTTGGGTTGTTGGTTTTTTTTTTGGTTTTTTTTTTTGGGGGGGGGGTTAATGTAATGAACCATGTTTTTATCCATTTAACTTTTCTGTCCTAGTTTCTTTTTTTAGTTGTAATTTTATTTTGTTATATTCTCTATTTCTTCTGTATTAACTATACTAATCACTATTTACTAACTGAATAATACTGCTGGGATAAAAACATGGAATTCATTGTTATTAAGATAAAATTTTAAGTATGGTAATATTTAAAGGTTTTACGGTAATTTAACAGGAAGTAAAATATATATATTTTTATTTGTATTTTCTTTTAATTAATTTTTTTATTTTGTTAAGTGGATACACTATTGTAGTAATAATAGAATATTTTGGTGAATTTTAGGCGTAATTGTTATGGGTAATAATTTTTATATGATTGTTTATTTGGGATGAACCAATGAGATACGATTTCGTCCTCGTGTTGCCCGTGTGGTCAAACTTGGAACTTTACTTTCTGATGTGTTTTCATAGGGTCAACACGTAAGTTATTATGGTTTGGGTAAATTAATGTTTTAGGGGTGTGTTAAAGCCTAGATTTTAGAGTTTCTTTTTCTCTCTCTCTCCGTTTCCATATGCTTTATTACTGGCTATGGGGTTAATCATTGTACATTGTTAGTAAAAGAATTGTTGTCATTTTGTTGGTTGTGTATGGGGGTGCACGCCATTTATTTGTCTTGGAAATATTATTTCTAAACATGCAGACAAATTTTAGTTATTTGTTTTCCGATATGTTTGTTTGAGGTTTGGGAGGTGTAGTGAACTCCGTGATAATTCGACTTTCAAACCAATTGTTGAATTTCTATGTGGGATATTCACATTTGTAATAGGGGCTGTTGCGGGATTTTGGTGTAAATCATCTTTCAAATCAAATTGATAGTTTCTGATAAGGATTATTTTATTTGTAATAGGAGTTGTAGCCTAAATTACCGATATTATAAGTTTTTCATGTAGACCGGTGTTTTATTTGGTATGGAACTTTCAAATAAGTATATTTGTCGGAAATCTCAGGGTAATATTATTGTATAACTTGTCAAATGTCCACAGTATTTTGTTAAGAGCTCTTTGTCTTTGTGTTGAATAAATGTTTTAAAATTGTTGTGTTTTGGTTAACCTTGTGGCAGGTCGTTAGATTACTGGACAAACCATTATTATAAAATGTATTAAGTTGTAGAACCTTTTGGAAGTCCACAACCGAAAGGGGTGGCCGGACCTGTCGTGGAAATTTATCCTTTTTGTAAACACCGAGTCACATGATTTCAAGTGAAATCTGAGTTTCGTTTCATTATCAACGTCTTAAATCAAACAAGCGTCAACTACCGTGTTTAAACTTTACAAATTTCTCAGATTCTAAGTATTTAAAGTTGGGTGCACTTGTAACAGGTATGGTTTCGTGGGGTTCCGTCGATAAAATAAGCTATACAAAGTTTCATCCTCACACCGGTGCCTCTCTTGGACAAACCTCGGGATCCGCCGTGTAACTTTGACGCGGTGAGATGCTGTTACACGCCATTTTATCGCCGTGACCATTTTGTCGCATGTCTGATCATTTTGTCATCGTCGGATTGTTTTGTTGCCCAGCGACAAAATGGTCAGCCAATGTACTGTTATCAACCATTTTGTTGTCCAGACATTTTGTCGTCAGCGACATAATGGGCAGGCAGTGGATATATTTTAGAAGAAAACAATGTACGAATTGTTTAATAATAATATTGTTTTGTTTATTATTTAGTTCCATAAGGTTGAAACGTCGCTTACGAATGCATATGAGTGTGCGCGCACATGTGTGTCTTTGATTTTTTTTTTGCGTTTGTGTAAGTTCTATTTAAATGTAAATGTCATGCAGATTGTAAGGGAAGCTGGTAATGAAGAACAAACCGGCAGCTATTGGATGTCAACCACATGGCTATGCCGTCACATGGTCTCAGAATTCTCTGTCACCACAAGGAATAGACGCAAGGGGTCAAGATACTCTTACCGAATAGAAGCAAAGGGTCACACACACACACACACACACACACACACACACACACACACACACTGCCTACAGATAAAGAAAGGAAAGGAATATTTTATTTAACGACACACCAAGCACATTTTATTTACAGTTATATTGGCGTTGGACGCTGGTTAAGGACCACACAGATTAAGAGAGGAAACCCGCTGCCGCTGCCGCCACTACATGGGCTACTCTTTCCGATCAGCAGCAAGGGATCGTTTATATGCACCATCCCACAGAAAGGACATTACATACCACGGCCTTTGTTACACCAGTTATTGACCACCTGCCTGGAATGAGAAATAGCTAAAAGGATCCACCAAGAAGGATCGGTCCGACGACCCACCGCACCTTGAGCGGACGTACTACCAATGAGCTACGTCCCGCTCCCCCAACATGAGTTAAAATCCATATATAAGTTAAGCAAAGTACATTAAGTTCCTGTTTAGCATCCACTAAATAACCAGATAGGAAACCTGCTGCCAACATTCCCCGGGTTAGTCGTTTTCATTCATTTCATTTCAACTTTATATTCGTGCTTATATCCAATTAAGATTCAAGCACGCTATCATGAGAATACATCTCACCTGTTTGGGCTGTCTATGACTGGTTAATTGTTAGTAGATGTTGGTGAGAGTGTTAATGAGAGAATGGAGGGTGTAGCGGCCTTACACCTACCTATTGAGCCCTTAAGAACTCGCTCTGGGTGGGAGGCGGTACGGGAATGCGAACCCTGTACCTACCAGCAATTTGAGACCGACGGCTTAGACCACTGCATGGTCGAGGCCGGTCTTTTTGATTAGCAGGAAGAGATCTTATATATTCATCACAGCGACAAATTGGACTTTGAATGTACATATTGTCACACGGGCGAGAAAACGGGATGATAGCGACATAATGGCCTAGGCGACAAAATGGTTAGTAACAGTACATTGACCGACCATTTTGTCGCAGGACGACAAAACGGTCTGACGACGAAAAAATGGTCAGACATGTCTGATCATTTTTGTCGCTGGCGACACAATGGTCAAAGCGACAAAATGGTGTGTAACAGATGCTATTTTTAACTAAACGCACGCAGGTTATATTTTAGTTCATCATCTAGATCGTCAGAATGATTCGCTAACACTGGATAATCGATCGTCACCTCGTCACCTCGCTAGACCCCGTCGTGTTAATTTCCAGTTATAATGCAGTTTGTGGACATTTCTCTATACACAAACATTTATTTTGTAAAACACTTGCTACGATTAGACATTACATGGATGATGTAGTCGTTTATTAAACGGGAAAGGAGAAAAAGAAATTTGCTTAAAGACGCTTCAGCACATTGAAACTAGAACTGTTTGGTGTTTGATGTAGAGAAAAAAAGAAAACCTACATATATGCCGCTACATATACAATAAAGCTTCCCGTTGACAGGACATTACATACCACAGATTTAATGTATCAGTCGCATACTACAGCCTTTTATATACCAGTTGCAGACTACTAACAGGAATGGAGTGCAGAGGCGTCGGAACTGGGGCGGTAGGGGAGGCGACCACCGCCCCAATATTCAGAAGGGTGTAACTTCTATAATTTTTGCGGTGTGAAATACATTTGCTACAAAAATGTGTATGAGACACCTACCAAAGTTGTCTCTTAAATGCAGCAGAATGCAGGAAATGGCATCTAGAACTCAAACATTTTTTGGGGGGGCATGCCCCCGGACCCCCACACACTGGCTCGGGTCGACATTTGCTTCCCCAATCTTAATTTGTTTCAACGCCTCTGGAGTTGGGAGGGGAAAAGGCCAGTAGCCTATGTCCGACAGTCCAGTACATGTCAGCAGTCCCCAACAGCATGGCATAATTAAGGCATGCTCATTATTTGCCGTCAAATATTTCAAAACAATGCTATATTCTGCCAGGGGTATCAAAGTTATAATATTCTTGGATTCCTAAAAAGCTTTTTAAAGTGTTATAGTAGACACCGCTAATATACAGGGCGACCAACCTTCCGGAATTTTCCGAAAAATGCGGAATTTTCATATCTGATATCATATTCGGAATTCCAGAATTGATGCCAAAAATTTCTCTTTTGTAACGTAAACACTAACATTTCCAATTGTGTGCTATTATTAAGGCATGTCTTGTTATTTTGCAAATGTTTAAAAAATCGCATTTTGCACATATAAAATGATTTTTTCCTTAAACTCCATTCATGCGTTTTGAATTATATTTTTGGAAAAATGCATTCGTGCGCTTAAAAATGAAAAAAAAAAATCAGAAAATATTTGGAAATATATGTCCATTAGGTTGGTCGCCTTGAATATAGATGTCACACATTTCACTTGAAAACAAGACTCATCACATAAGACTTTAGATAACATTTTATTAACTGAACTATTGACCTGGCGTGCTTTGCTTGGCAGTACAGCTTTAAAGATAATATTCTGAATCTGTAGCTCTAAAGTAGAAGGTGGATTAATCAATCTGCATAATAGAACTCATTAAGGATTGGAAAGTAAAGCATAGTTTTGCTGAATGTATATTGGGTTTCCTTTGGAGTTATTTAATATCAAATGTATAATATGCATTACAATTAATTTATTTTAAAATAGCTTCCCTTAACAATTTTGCAAAATTCAAATTTTAAAATAAACATCTTGCTAAAAACGTTGTGTTTTAAGTAGCACACAGACATGTGCCAGAATGAAAAATCTTGATATATAGATACCACATTTCCAATCCTACTCACCTTGCACTT
>NC_054713.1:46330106-46351129 GCF_016097555.1 Gigantopelta aegis
ATTAGTTGGAATTTGGATTTTACCAAACAATCTTTGATTATTCCAATTAACCACTAATACTAGTCATCAGAGACAAAAGAAACCCGCTAAAGTTTTGCTAAGCCAGTCGTGGTGCAATAATTGGAATGAGAAAAAAAAAACAATCAGGTGAATGGATCCACCGATGTGGTTCGATCCTGTGATGCAGGCACCTCAAGTGTGCACTCAACCAATTGAGCTAAATCCTGCCCCTAGGTTTGATGTAAGACAAAAGGTAAAAGTGATTTGGAAATAATAAACAAAAAACCCAACTATTTTTGTGTGCAATTTAAAGAACAATCGGCTCAGAAATAAATAACTTGTAGGAAAGTTCATAGTATGAAAAAGGCATTCCCTGTGGGACGGACTATAGTTACTAGTATTATCACCAGGGTACAGTGGTTAACAGTTAGTTACTAGTGCTATCACAATGGTACAGTGGTTAACACATAGTAACTAGTATTATCACGCCATGCAGTGGTTAACACCTAGTCACTAGTATTATCACGGTACAGTTGTTATCACCATGTGACTAGATTTATCGCCACAGTACAGTGGTTAAAACCCAAGCCACTAATAAGATCACCACAGTACAGTGGTTAACACTTGGTCACAAGTATTATCACCACAGTACAGTGGTTAACATCTAGTCATTAATAATGTCATCACGATACAGTGGTTAACACCTAGTCACTAATAATTATATCACCGCGGTACAGCTAGTGGTTAACACGTAGTCACTAATAATTATATCACCACGGTACAGCTAGTGGTTAACACCTAGTCACTAATAATTATATCACCACGGTACAGCTAGTGGTTAACACCTAGTCACAAGGAATCATTGCTTAATTTGATTACACTTAGGCGTGGGAGTTCATAATGGCCTTGACCTCGGCATTCATAAACTGTGCACTGCTGATAATAGGAAGGAAGGAAATTGATTATTTAACAAGACACTCAACATATTTTATTTACGGTTATAGGGCATCGGACATATGGTTAAGAACCACACAGATATTGATGGAGGAAACCCGCTGTCGCCACTTCATGGGCTACTCTTTTCGATTAGCAGCAAGGGATTTTTTAGACAGGATAGCACATACCACAGCCTTTGATGTACCAGTCGTGGTGCACTGGCTGGATGCTGATAATAGAGTTTGAAAAAAGTCTGTGTTGATAAAGTGGAGATTTTGGCCCATATTTTTTATTTAAAAGATTTGAAAGCTTATTTATCCAAGGTGATGGACATGTCATGTACCACTAATCTTATTTAGGATAATAAATCTAGGCAAGCAGAAACAAGCTATTAGTAATAATTTATTTTTATTTAAAAATACCTTTAGCTGATATTAGGTTAATCTCTTAGATCTCCATTAACAGACTCTGCAATGACTGTATTTAAAGAACCTGATTTCTGCTGCAATTTTAAATTTCATTTTAGGTTACTGAATTATGTTTTACGGAAGTATGAAATTTTATACAATTGTGTTTGTGAGTTTGGCAAAAACAATAAAATATACAGAGGTGGGTTCTGTGTAGCCATTTTGCATTATTTTCTTTATTTGTACACAAATGTAAACTTGGTAATGATAACTTTAGGTCTATTATTTAAATCTTGCTCATATATCCACTGAGTTTTCTAGAGTAAAGGGTATTTAAAGTATATATACTAAGTACAAGAGCAATTTTGGCACGTTTGCTAATCTACATGTACCTATAAGGGTGTGTTAGTATGTTCTTCCATTATTACCACACTTGTAAAGCTATATATGTAAATGATTTGTTACATTACAGAATGTTGTAATGCATCCAATATAAATATTATATTCAGTTACAATAGAAAATAATTAAAGAAAACTGACTTTCACACACTTTTGATGCTTTAAATGTGACGAATAAAAAATAAAGTTGTAAAAATAGAATGATAACTCCAGATATGATATATGTCTGAAAACCCCAATCACTGGAGATGATTAAAATATATATCAACAAAAATATTGGTAGCTGTCAGTGGTTTTAATACATGAAAGTATTGCATTCAGTGATTTGACATCTAAACATATTCCATACCTTGGGTGTTTTCCCCACTATGGTTTGTACCACATTAATTCACCATGGTTTGTGGATGCAGTGGGGTTTATTTCAGATGCCACATGTAACATGTTTCTTTTTTCTAGTGAAGTTGTTATTATATTCCCATTAAAGTATTTCAAAACACAGGGTCACTGCAATCAATGCGTTTTAAGGGAATGACTATGCATGCACACACTACGTGTACAAATAAGCATACACAACCAGCCCATAGTATGTATTTTCAAGAGTAGTATTTTTATTTATTATTTGTTTTAATATGATATATTGCATTTGTGTACAACTTTGCATAACACTGATGTACATTAAATCAGGTTGCATTGTAGGAACAACACTTTCAATCAGGTTGGCACATCATATCAGAACACAGAAGATCCTGACAGTCATAAAAACACCCAATTGGACACTTTTTAAAAATACTCTCTTTTTTTGGTAAATGTTGCATACTGCCAAAGAGAGTTCTGTGTCAAAGTTCGAGGTGTACCCTCAAATATTTACAGAGTTAAAAACAGCTGTGGCTGTGATTGGTAGTAATATGTGACATTGATTATTTGTGCAAATACTATTATCCATTGACAATAAATAAATACACTTTTATTTGTTATACAGTTGTTATGCATTATATACCAGAAGTTGAAACTAATACAGGGTGCCCCCAAGAATGGAACTGCAATTTTCATCAAAAATTATGGTTGCTAAGGCCATGAGAATGAAAGTTATAGATTTGTGTCCGCCGCCCGCATGCCGTGAAAGGTACCCCTGAAATTTTTCATTATTAGCACCAACAAAAACCCACTTAAACGCGCTCTATCACAGATGGTTGACCTAATTATTGACCCAACAAAGTATTAAATGACAATATATACATTTGATTTGTACCTAAAAGTACTTTATTGAACCATCTACATAACCACCATATCACACTTATTATTGATATTTTATAAAAATAATTGAATTATGGGTACGGTCCATAATTCTGAGAAAAATAACGGCTATTTGGAGAGCAGAGGTGTGACGTATTATTTTGAATCACGTGACGGGCATTCCCCGAATAACCGCAGTGCCAAAACGATTTACCAAGCTCGTGTAACGAGAACGCTTGACCGTCCTCTGGGTAAATAGAAAAAAACAAAAAAAACCCAATGAAAATAAGTTATTAAAAATTAATAAAAACATGTACTGAATGATATTAAGCTTATACATTAATTTATTTTAGTAACAGAAGCATGTTAAACGTCGACAATCCCGACTAGTTAGGCCTTTGCATCTATAGGTAAATTTATCGTTGGTCGTACGCGAAAAACTCTAAACATCTGGATCACAAACACCGTCATTTTCCACCTTGTCAAATTCAATATTATACAAAATATGCCATAACAGCTGATTTGGGATAGGATTTGGGATAGGATTTGTTACATTTTTAAAGAATACTCTAACTAGACGGTGTTTATATACGATGTGACTATATATACGAAGGCCGTGTCTATAGCCTCCACTAACAAGGGCTGGCTATATTGACAGCAGTCATGTATTTGATTGATCCATATTACCGAACCATCTGGAACAGGAGGAATACATACTAAGTACTGTACGAACAGTGCATTTTCTGAACGGGACAGGATAAATAAAAATAACAATTACAAATTATCAGCGGCTGAGGTAGATTAACTGAAAGAGAAACTAACTACGGACAGTACACAAACTAACAACAGGGCTTGAACTTAATAATTTTGAGGCTGCTTACGTAAATGTTGTAAAAAAGATAATTTTACCGTAAATAAATATGACTAAAAGGTTATTTTGCTGTATTTAGTCGCATTTCAAATTATTAAAATTGCAAGGGCCAATAGAACTCAAAATACATTTTTTTTTATAGGCTACTAGTAAAGCTGAGATCACTCCCGGGTCCCCCTCTAAATTTATGTAACGTTTCTGTAACAACCGCCCCCACCCACCCCACCCCACCGCGACGTAATTTTACCAACATTATAATACATGTAATAATAATAATAATAATAATAATAATAATAATACACAATTATTATTACTATTAGGCCTACTACTACTACTACTACTACTACTACTACTACTACTACTACTACTATTATTATTAGCCTACTACTACCTTTTTGGGGTGGAGAGGCGGTGTTTTATGTGGAGGAGTTTTGACTATAAAAATGCAAGATTAACGTGCGTGCACACACGCACAAACGGCAGGCTGAACTTGTCCCTGCACGTAAAACTGGATTCAACTGGGTTAAGTAATAATTAGCCAACCTTTGGACGACAAAACATGCAACAGTACACTGGGTTTTTTACGCTATACATTAAAACCGAAATACCACTTTGCGAACCAGTCAAAATAATTTGCACACGCGCCTAATAATAATAATAATAATAATAATAATAAATGGTGAGTTCATGTTCCGACTGTTTATTATTTTATTTCAGCGTATTCGCGGTTATTTTCGTCATGAAATAATTATTTTTTTTATTATTTGCCGTGTATATATCCAGCCCTCATTTGCCAAGTCTCTATACATGGCGATCGTTTATATAAAATCCACAAATACATTATATGGTTGTCGTATATATAGATAGCCTCGTCACTACGAGTCTGTTTTTCCGTATTTTTATGACTTTTTACAAGAAGACGTCCAAATTTTAAAAAGGAAGCCTGTCGTGGAATTCCCTCGATCGTAGTTCAATTAAAATATTTGGATCATACAATAACTAGGTTTAGTATTCCAAATGAATGTAAGTTTCATTTATAATCCATATTTAGAGAAACAAGGCCCACTAAATCCGTGATTGAGCTCCTTTAATGATCATCACACAAATTCAAGTTCCAAATTGTCAACAGTGGTAATGACAACAAGGTCCTTCGCGCCAAAACTGCCATCTCCGTCATAAATTCTGAAGTGTAGCCCAGTAGAGCATTGAATCCTCAAGCAGGAAGCAGTATATTCCAAACATTGACGAAAATTGCCTTGATCCACCAATCCAAAGGAGACACTAAATCATATAGGCCCTAGCTAGCTAGTTAGAGCTCAGTTAAAATGAAATAAAAAAAATTCAATAGTTTATATTCCACCTTCAAACATGTCAAAGACCTCATTTGGACTTGAATCTACTATGGAAATAATAGATCAATAAAAATAATGAACAGAAAGCCTCTCAAAATCTGTGTGGCGCTTAACCATATGTCTACCTGAAGGTACACACAGGCTTGGGTCAGCCCATCAGTGATGACTTCACATGGTTCATAAAGCCTGGGGTGTCTGATGAAAGCAGAACTACAATGAGGAGGTCCTGAACGCTGTGTCTGAATTAGCTGAGGAGCATATGGAGGACGTGAGGAAGCTGACCAACCTAATGTTGCCCCACCTGCAAACTGTCTTGGCCAGGCAGAGGAGGGACTATGGTATTGATGAGGAGGTCTTTCCAATGGACTATCCCGTCAGCGACCAGGCGAGTAACATTAATGAAACCCCCGTGCACAACATTTGCATGGAGAGACAATGTGGCAAGGTGGACTACAGACTGGGAAAGTTAGGCACATTGAATGCAGTCAGCAGGTCAGTTATCTTACAGAAGAGCCAGGAGCTGAGGGCTGGACAAATCCCTTCCTTCAGAGGTTTCAGAGCAGCAGCCCAAACTAAACGGGATGTCGAACTCAACTGGAGTAAACACACAAAGGAGAAGTTTGAGAAGAGGGTAGAGCAGAAGCAGGAGATGGCTCAGAGAAATGAGAGGAAGAGACTGGACATGCTGGATAAATTGAAGTCCAGTGGTGGCCCCTTCACAGATAGTGGGGAAGTCGAGAAGTTCCTCGCGGATTCAACCCGGGACGACAACGCAAAGCAGCAGAGGATGATGCTGGAGGTTCAGTTTGCCAGAGAGAGTGCCACGCTTCTGCCTAAAGTCGATCCTATCTTCCGAATCCAGATAACACTGCCCAGTGGGAAGAGGAGGAGGAAGACTGCGCAGGAGTTTGGAGATGCCAAAAGGTTAGAGATGCATCTTCATAAGTCCTTTCCATGCAACTGTAACTGAATGTTTCCAATTTTAAATACAAATGTTAAAGTATTCCAAATGAAAGTATTTATTCATTATTAATCAGGGCATACAAACGTTGATATAGCCAGAAAACGCATTTTTGGTGTTAATTTTGTATTTCAAGGGGTGGGTGGGTTATTTAAGAGATACATCATTAGGTTTGGTGTCAAAATGCTTGTATTGATAGTGTTAATCATTTCCCAAATGGACGTCTTCAAATTTTGACTTTGGAATTTACCACCCCATACTATTTTATTAGTAAACATTAACATTAACTGTACTTATAAAATGGCGTCAGGATGTATCGAGAAAAGAATTAAAACCGTTTTGGGTAAATTAATAGACAAAGACCAAACTGGTTTCGTTAAAGGAAGATACATTGGGGAAAATATTAGATTAATCTATGACATTATGTTATACACAGAAGAACATGATATTCCTGGATTACTGCTACTAATTGATTTTGAAAAAGCATTCGATTATTTATCTTGGTCGTTTATATATAAAGTGTTAGATATATTTAACTTTAAAACATCCATTAAAAACTGGATAAAAACGTTTTACAATAATTCTTTATCTAGTGTAATACAGAATGGATTTTTATCTAAAGCTTTTAAATTAGAAAGGGGTTGTAGACAAGGAGATCCTCTGTCTCCTTATATATTTATTCTGTGTGCTGAAGTACTTGCAATTATAATAAGAAACTCTAGCAATATTACGGGAATCAGTATTGATGGCGAAGAATATTTAATTTCGCAATATGCAGATGACACAAGTTTCATTATTGATGGTTCTCCCGAGTCTCTGTACAATACATTGAAGGTTTTAGATTATTATGCATATATATCAGGCCTAAAAATTATTTTTTCTAAATCAAAAGCTATATGGATCGGAAAGAAAACGTTTTCTAAGGATGTGTTCCATCGTACGCGGTGGAAGTTAGAATGGGGCGCAACACAATTTAATTTGCTCGGTATCAACTTCGCAGTTAACATGGAACAAATAATTGCACTGAACTATGATTCTAAAATAATAGAAATGCAAAAATTAATGAGGTTATTGTCTGTTAGAAGATTAACAGTTTTAGGAAGAATAACAGTACTGAAAACTTTAATAATGCCAAAGCTAATCCATCTGTTAGCGCTACCAAATCCAAATGACAAATTGATAAAAAATGTAAATACATTATTTTTAAAATTTATCTGGCAGAGCAATACTGAAAAACTGAAACGGAATCTAATAATACAAAATTACAAAACAGGTGGTATTAAAATGATAAACATATCAACTTTTATAACAGCCTTAAAATGCACGTGGATTCGAAGAATGTTTTTAAATAACTCAAAGTGGATAACTTTGTTTAAATCGGTTACAAACATATCTTTAAAAGACTTGATTATACAAGGCGATTATTTCCTAATGCGAAATATTGAACACGTCTGAAATACGTTTTGGAGAGACACCTTGTTCAGCTGGTTAGAGATACACAAATATCAAAAACCACAAAATGTTGAGGATATTTTAAGCATTAATATTTGGTATAATAGCAAAATATGTATAGGTAACAAACCATTTATATACAAAATGTATATAGATAACGGTATTATATTTATAAATGATTTATTAAATGAACAAAGTGATTTTTATACATACGAACAGTTTGCAACAAAATATCATATAAATACAAACTTCTTAGAATATGCTTCACTTACAAGTGCTATTAAATCATTTATAAACAAGCTTGGAACAATAAGGGATGACACGTTCACAATTCTAAACAATCCGGTTTTTCCGTTTAAACTAAAATGTTTATTAAAAGACAAAAAAGGTTGTAAAGATATTTATGATATGATAACTTCAGAAACTATAACCCCCAAAGCACAATTAAAATATGCGAACGAAGGATTTATGTACGATACCTGGCAATGGGAAAAGTATTATGCTATTCCTTTTCGATGTGTAAAAGATTCAACCTTATCATGGTTTCAATACAGAATACTGCATAGAATCTTAACTACAAATAATTGTTTACACATGATACATTATGTTGATTCAAATGCTTGTGACTTCTGTCAAAATTCTCCAGAAACGATACCACATCTATTTTTTGACTGCAATAAGGTTAACCACATTTGGGGAGCTACAAAACATTGGATACAGACTGAAACTGGAATTGATATTTGTTTTAACCGATATATTGTTATGTTTGGTATGGTTAATAATGAACACAGCAACTTTGTAAATTGGCTAATTATCAATATTAAATATTATATTTATAGTATGAAAGTACAGAAAAAAGTATTAAATATAAATGGAGTTAAAAATATATTGCGAAACAAATTTGAAATCTAAAGGTTTATTTCATACAAAAATTGTGAACATGAAATTTTCAATAATCAATGGACACAGTGGCTTAATCTTTTTAACTGAAACTTCTTATAAATAGCTTGTTTCGAATTACAGGTCTTTTCGTTTGTAATTGCAGGTTTTTTTTCGTTTAGAAATATAAGTCTCTTTTCGTAGCATAGATTTTAAGTCTCCCCCCCCCCCCCCCCCCATTATTTATTTATTTATTTATTTATTTATTTATTTATTTATTTATCTATCTATCTATTCATTCATTAATTTCTTTCTATTCTATTGTATTTTCTTTCTTTCCTTCTACTTTTCTCAACACTTTCCAAGATATGAATCATAGCATCTTGGCTTTCTTTGCCAATCCCCAACCATATGGGAACACTAGAAATATATTTATATGTTAAATTACTATAATATTATGCATTTATTAAAAAAAAAAAAAAAAAACATTATCGGCAATAGGAATTGATTTGGTCTATTACAACCTGTAAGAATACAGCAGCTACATTTTAAACATTTTTTAAAGGGACACGCCCTAGTTGTTAACCATTACGCCGTTGTTTTTCGCTATTAAACCCATTTTTTTCACAAATAAAATTGCACTTTACTTACCGTTTATTATTTAGAATATACATTTCCATTCACCTGAAGTGTTTTTTGGTAACCCTGGTGTTTGTAATACCACAAAATGCAATTTTCGTATTTCTTAAAAAGCCACGGGCCTCTGAGAAAAAACCGTTGAGCAGACAAGGTCTAATCTATTTTTAGAGGGGATATTCCAATTTCAATGTCACAGCAGACGTTGATATACCACGTGACCGTTATCATTTTGGTTCGGTTTGTTTTCTCGTGCACGGTTCGCGCAATAAACATCCGATTTGTTGTCGTTTGCTCAATCTAATTAAAATTAGCTCCACTATTACATGTGGATCTAAAGACAGCCAGTTGGAGCTCATGTCCACCAATCAAAACCTTACTTGCAGAATCCTGCCAGTGATTTAAAAATAATTTGAAAACATTCCGAATTATCCTGAGGATATACGACATGTTTCATAAATCAATATAAACATATTATACATAAGCATATAACGACGGCCAAAAGAAGCTTTGAATACATACAATTTAATCCACCACCCCAACCCTTTCAAAAAAAAAAAGCATTATTAGTACATGCGACTAATTTGGCAATACAACTTTTAGGGCCGCGAAGCCTCTTTTGGTCGTCACAACACTGACCCAAAAGCTAAACAGGTAATTATAAAGCTGTTGATATTACTATACAACACACGCCTAAAACATACATTATTATAAGAATTCAGTAGCATTTCAGCATCATTCATTCTCATTCACGTACATGAACATATATTATATGGACTATTGACCCAACTGCTCTCTCTCTCTCTCTCTCTCTCTCTCTCTCTCTCTCTCTCTCTCTCTCTCTCTCTCTCTCTCTCTCTCTCTCTCTCTCTCTCTCACACACACACATAAATCCACACACGCAATCACGCCAAATATACATAACATACAAAAGCAGGTATACGTCAAAATAATATCAATGTAAGAGAATAACTAATGCACTACCGCATTGCATGACCATATCTTATGTGACTTAACATATCATTTATGTAAACTGAAATATGTTTATATTTATTTACAGTAATTCTTATGAGTTACGGTATGGTGTATTGTAATGCGAGCAGATTGGTTTTATGGAACCTCTACATTCATGTCATATACTAGCCCGAGTACTCTGACTGTAAGAGAGCTAGACGGACATTTGGACATAAACACGCTCTCATTACAGTCAGAGACCAACCTATGTCTTTTTTTGGCAATTCCTGATACAAGTGATACAAAAAAATCCACATATTAATCACTAATACACATACTATAGAAAGAAACCCGACAGCACCCACATTCAGCTACGCTTCGTGACACTCCGTCGCAACAATTACAAAGCTCGGCGATCTATTTCGAGACTGGGCGATTCCGCCTTGTGCAGCAGTTACAGGGGTCGTCTCATAAGAGGAGGCAGTACGTAGCACATACTTTTGCCGTATCCTGTCGATAACACCCCAAATGTATCCTTCAAATTCAAAATGGAATCAATAATGTGTAATTGTTTTGGTTTAATGACGTAATGAAATCCAAATTCATCCAAAACGGCATTAACCAACTCTTCCATGTTGTAACTTCGCTTGATATGAGACGGCCCCTGTAACTGCTGCACAAAGCGGAATCGCCCAGTGCGCGATCACGTGGTCTACGTCTCGAAATAGATCGCCGAGCTTTGCAATTGTTGCGACGGAGTGTCACGAAGCGTAGCTGAATGTGGGTGCTGTCGGGTTTCTTTCTGTAGTAAGTGTATTAGTGATTAATATGTGGATTTTTTTGTATCACTTAACTCGAAAATGATTGATGTAAAGGTATTTGACGTCAAACATAGGATTGTTGTGGTATTAGAGCGGGACTCGTTGCCTACCGTTTGGTAGTCAGGAATTGCCAAAAAAAGACATAGGTTGGTCTCTGACTGTAATGAGAGCGTGTTTATGTCCAAATGTCCGTCTAGCTCTCTTACAGTCAGAGTACTCGGGCTAGTCATATACCTGCTATTGCTGCTTTACATTTTTACTTGGGTCAAGAAACTCATAATACTGTGTTTACAATATCCACTGATTATAAACAATGTATAAACATGTAATCAGTGCAGTAAATGTCTCCAAAATCACACACACACACACACACGCGCGCGCGCGTTTAATCCGACTCGTGTTTAGATATAAAACTATTCAGCTATTTAATTTGTGGTAATATTTTACACAAAACACAAACAAAAAATATTTAGTTGTCGTTATCTGTGTCAGAATCATATGTGTCTTTATGGAGATATTTAACGGGATCGACTTTAATTATTTTCCCGTCACTTTTCAGTTTTACAAAAAACTTTATGTCACGTGTCCAAGCTGCCTCCACTGTTTCCTCTTCTTTCAACTGTTGTAGGTACGCGAGGTTTTTGGCTGTTAAATCCTCAGCAATCCCTATTCCGGATCCCTTTAATTTCCATCTGTTATAGAGTGCTTTTTGCTTGTGTATTCTGGAGATGAATTTAACAATCATCGGGCGCGAACTTCCTTCTTTGAATTTCCCAAGTCGGTGTGCAATGTTAATGTCACCTACTTTAATATCCACTCCTATTTTCTTCAACACTCCAACTACCGCTTCCATTGTCTGTTCTGTCGTTTCATCTCTGTTTTTATCATTTACCCCGAAAATACGAACGCTGTTTTTCCTAGTATATTGCTTTAGGTCGTTCAGCTTTTGTTGAGCTACTGTGCTTGAAAAGACACTTCAATCTTTACATTTGAATAATATTACATCAAAGTGACAGAATATATTTATTGCGATACAGAATTAAAATAATTTTCTTTAATAATGGAATAATTTCTGTAAATCGGTAGTCTCTCTCTCTCTCTCTCTCTCTCTCTCTCTCTCTCTCTCTCTCTCTCTCTCTCTCTCTCTCTCTCTCTTTACTGAAAATAAAACACCCGTAAGGCACCATAGTCAGTTGAAAAATGTATCAGCTGCCCCCCCCCCCCCCCCACACTGCAATCCATTGGTCCCTGCAGTGCACATTTTATGAACAGTCAACAGTTCAATGACCTAGTTGATACTCGCTTAATACTCGCTTAATGCTGGTAATTTACATGTATTTACGATCATCCCCAATGATGCTAAGATTCATACACTCCGTAATAACGGTTCAGTTACTGTTGTAATATTTACGTTTAATCTGTTTTTAATTCACAAAGTATATTTTATTTTAACAAGGAAAAAATACATCTGGGAAAACCCCCCAATAATTGAATATAATCCACGGCAAAAAAATAAAATACATAAAATCAAATACCGCAGAGAATGAAAAACTCCGCGGCAATCTTCAGGTATTGCCGATTGCTGTAGGCAATTGCAGGAGTTGATAGCCAATGATTAATGAATCACTGTGCTCCAGTGGTGTGGGTAAACAAAACAAAGTTTGTATCTATGTGATATAAAGCAAAATAATTAAACACCGTGGAAATGTTTTTATATCTCAATATGTCTAGTTTGACATCCAACAATACACTAAGTTTAAACAAATTAACATTACATTACACAGAAATAAAACAGGTTGCCCCATGAATAAGCAATGGTTCATGCATAAGCGTACGAGACGGGGGCGAGCGTGCAACTCGTTTGGAACCCCATATAATGGGTTGTTTTCACAAAAAGGGGCAAACAACTGTAAAGACATTGCAGCTGCAATATTTTAAAATTCTTTACCGTTATTTGCCCCTTTTTGTGACAATAACCCATATACATGTAGCTGTTTGGCAGCAATGCTAATATCAATAAACGTTGTAATCCAGATTTGGGCAATTTTGTTTAATTCGGGCAAAAATCTCTGACACTCTTACACTCACCTTTTCTCTCTCAGTCAGTGGTACGGTGATCCGGGTCGTGTTATGTGGTAAACAGACGTATATCTCCGATAAATTCGAATACAGAACATCTCCCAATCCCGGAATTAGTCACTGGCGAAGTCAGACGTTAAGTTATGAAACTTAGTGGATATGGGCACGTTAATGGGGTTCCCATCCCATCCCATTATTAACACAGAACAGTATAGAAAAGTATATTATTATAGCGCCTACATGCCTAAGCTCAGTTCAGCTCGCTCTGTCAGCTGTGACTGTGTACATAATATAGACGTATAGAGGTTTACTGGACCAAAGATCGCTCAAATCTGTAGTGGCCTACTTGTGGTGAGAAATTACACACACATTTGTGTACTAGTTCATCAAGATAAACATCCCCGGCACAATATTTATTATTGTGATGTTTGTTGGAGTGCCGTAACATGTCGAAATGTTAAAAAAAATGGACCGTAGATGTTTACCTTGGTGAACTAATCCATGTACATGCCAAGTGGCTGCGACGTCCACCCACGTATACATGGCGAGCGGACAAACTAATCCATGTACATGCCAAGTGGCTGCGACGTCCACCCACGTATACATGGCGAGCGGACAAACTAATCCCTGTAATCCCAAGTGGCTGCGACGTCCA
Source organism: Gigantopelta aegis (assembly GCF_016097555.1). Classification (NCBI taxonomy): domain Eukaryota; kingdom Metazoa; phylum Mollusca; class Gastropoda; order Neomphalida; family Peltospiridae; genus Gigantopelta; species Gigantopelta aegis. The sequence continues at coordinate 46,343,742 of NC_054713.1, forward strand.
CCCACGTATACATGGCGAGCGGACAAACTAATCCATGTACATGCCAAGTGGCTGCGACGTCCACCCACGTATACATGGCGAGCGGACAAACTAATCCATGTACATGCCAAGTGGCTGCGACGTCCACCCACGTATACATGGCGAGCGGACAAACTAATCCATGTAATCCCAAGTGGCTGCGACGTCCACCCACGTATACATGGCGAGCGGACAAACTAATCCATGTACATGCCAAGTGGCTGCGACGTCCCACCCACGTATACATGGCGAGCGGACAAACTAATCCCTGTAATCCCAAGTGGCTGCGACGTCCACCCACGTATACATGGCGAGCGGACAAACTAATCCATGTACATGCCAAGTGGCTGCGACGTCCACCCACGTATACATGGCGAGCGGACAAACTAATCCATGTACATGCCAAGTGGCTGCGACGTCCACCCACGTATACATGGCGAGCGGACAAACTAATCCATGTACATGCCAAGTGGCTGCGACGTCCACCCACGTATACATGGCGAGCGGACAAACTAATCCATGTACATGCCAAGTGGCTGCGACGTCCACCCACGTATACATGGCGAGCGGACAAACTAATCCCTGTAATCCCAAGTGGCTGCGACGTCCACCCACGTATACATGGCGAGCGGACAAACTAATCCATGTACATGCCAAGTGGCTGCGACGTCCACCCACGTATACATGGCGAGCGGACAAACTAATCCCTGTAATCCCAAGTGGCTGCGACGTCCACCCACGTATACATGGCGAGCGGACAAACTAATCCATGTAATCCCAAGTGGCTGCGACGTCCACCCACGTATACATGGCGAGCGGACAAACTAATCCATGTACATGCCAAGTGCTGCGACGTCCACCCACGTATACATGGCGAGCGGACAAACTAATCCCTGTAATCCCAAGTGGCTGCGACGTCCACCCACGTATACATGGCGAGCGGACAAACTAATCCCTGTAATCCCAAGTGGCTGCGACGTCCACCCACGTATACATGGCGAGCGGACAAACTAATCCATGTACATGCCAAGTGGCTGCGACGTCCACCCACGTATACATGGCGAGCGGACAAACTAATCCCTGTAATCCCAAGTGGCTGCGACGTCCACCCACGTATACATGGCGAGCGGACAAACTAATCCATGTACATGCCAAGTGGCTGCGACGTCCACCCACGTATACATGGCGAGCGGACAAACTAATCCCTGTAATCCCAAGTGGCTGCGACGTCCACCCACGTATACATGGCGAGCGGACAAACTAATCCATGTACATGCCAAGTGGCTGCGACGTCCACCCACGTATACATGGCGAGCGGACAAACTAATCCCTGTAATCCCAAGTGGCTGCGACGTCCACCCACGTATACATGGCGAGCGGACAAACTAATCCATGTACATGCCAAGTGGCTGCGACGTCCACCCACGTATACATGGCGAGCGGACAAACTAATCCATGTACATGCCAAGTGGCTGCGACGTCCACCCACGTATACATGGCGAGCGGACAAACTAATCCATGTACATGCCAAGTGGCTGCGACGTCCACCCACGTATACATGGCGAGCGGACAAACTAATCCCTGTAATCCCAAGTGGCTGCGACGTCCACCCACGTATACATGGCGAGCGGACAAACTAATCCATGTACATGCCAAGTGGCTGCGACGTCCACCCACGTATACATGGCGAGCGGACAAACTAATCCATGTACATGCCAAGTGGCTGCGACGTCCACCCACGTATACATGGCGAGCGGACAAACTAATCCATGTACATGCCAAGTGGCTGCGACGTCCACCCACGTATACATGGCGAGCGGACAAACTCCACAGTCCTCTTCTGACACGTAGATATCAGTAATAAATATAAACACATGTATTAACGACAATAAATACAACTGTTCCTTTACCTGATGTTGAAATCACGTTTTGTTCTGTTTCTAACTAGTAAATCCGTTCAGGCTCAAACACCAACTACCTAATGTTGAAATCACGTTTTGGTCTAACTGATAAAACCGTCCAGGCTCAAACACGAACTAGCATATAGACTTCGACAGGTGCGCTCTCTCACGTGATGTCATGTGACGTTTATATACTCGACACACCCAGATACATCACTATTAGAAAGAGGTGTAGACATTACTTTTCAACACGAAATGTGTATTATGGTTTAAGCTAAAACAGAAAAAAATGTGCAGAAGTTTCTCTGTATATGTATTTGATGTAATTATAGTAACAACTGTGACAACTGTAAACAGTTTAATCACTTTTCCACGAACACAGCCACAACCCGTCACACCTGTAACATTAAACATGGGGGAGACCTATGTTACAAACCGGTTTTCCTGACGTAATGCGACATAAAGTCAACAGGGCTGGTAGTTCTGGCGCTAATCGTCAATGATTTTCTTTCTTTCTTTCTTTCTTTCTTTTTTTAATTTATAATGTATTATTATTATTATTATTATTATTATTATTATTAATTTATCATTTATCAGAAGCGTATTACATGATCAGGGCCCCGTTCAGAGGCGGATCCAGGTGGGGGACGCCCCTCCCCCCCCCCCTCTCCAATTTTTCAAGTGCCCTCAAAATATTCCAGTGACCTTTTTGCTTGTATAAAAATTGTTTTGCATATAAGTATTTTTAGCTGCATGAATTTAAGTTGTTCCTGTATACGCAAGCTTGCAGATGTATGTCTGTGTTACTGATTCTCAGTGGAGTTCAGTGTTCACCACATCGTTTAACACGAGTAATGAGAGCCATAATTGTTCGTGATCAAAGTTGCATAATGATAGCCTAATAATTTTTGCTTTGAAATTATATAGATCTTCACAATTACTAATGGGCAATAGGCTCTGTAATTTTTATGTGTATCTGCCCTACCTAGACCGAGCCGTCACTATAATAGCACTACAAGTGCTCCTTTGTATCGTTGTTTTATGTATAACTGCCCTACGTAGACAGAGCCGTCCCTAGAATAGTATCTTGTAAAGTTTTAATTTACAAGTTCTTACAAGTGCCCCTTTGTATCGTTTTCATGTATATCTGCCCTACCTAGACAGAGCTGTCCCTAGAATAGTGTCCTTTAAAAAAAAATTGATCAAAGTCAAATTACACTTAAATATATGAGAGTCATACTTACATGCGAAGCAAAGTTGATTCTATGTTTTTTTTTCTCACGTCCCCCTCACCCGTTCTCCCGCTCATGGTCATTTCGATGGCGGTCAACGCTAAAATTTACGATTTAGTGATTGAGATCTAAGAACAACGGGTTTGATCTCTTCTAAATAATACTTTTTGGGTTACAAAACTCCAAAAGAGGAACTGCTTACTGTCTGAAAATGGGTAATTTTGCTATCAAGATGCCAAGAAAAAAGAAAACATTATTGGGTTATAAGACTATGGAAAATAATGCTTAAAATAGTTTTAACATTATTGTTTAAAAATGGCTAATTTTGCGCTTCAAATGCCAAGAAAAGGCGTGTAAAGTTATCCAATTTTAAAATTTGCCCCGGGGCAACATGCCCCCGGAACACTCTACACATCTCGGGGGCTGCGCGCTCTCTGCCAAGGCAAATCGTGCCATGTTTAACAACGACCCTGATCATTAGCACACCCCACTTAAAAAAAAAAACTAAAATGCCCCCCCCCCCCCCCCCCCCCCAATAGTCTGCCGAGGTCCGTCCGTGGATGTGTAAAGCATATTTTGATGCAAAGACCCATTTCAAATTTACTTCCCAGAATGCAGGAAAATGCATCTCCTGCATTCAAGATTTAAAACAATTTCTGCGTACGGGCCTGGAACTCATATAATAATCTCTATTAATGCAGCTAGCGGTCCAGAGAACCGCAACTAAAGTGCTGTCGGAAATAGAATAAAAATTATTTTCGTCGATTATTGCTTACATATTAAACGGACAAGTAAATATTTTGTAAATATCTATGTAATTATAGTCTACCTAATTTAGCATTTACTTGTTTTGGCTCTCATTGATGTACAAGGTGGTGTTTACTCTTGAAATTAAAAGAAATATGTCAGTAAACAGGTGATTTGTGCACTTTATTGGAACAGACTATAACGAAGTTTGGTCAACATATGTCAATTTCATTGCTGTTACAATATGTGAGGGACCGTTTCTGATGATGGTTTACCCCTATTCTCTCCAAAACTAAATATTTGTAAACATTTATAAGTAACTTTTGAGCAAAACTGTCAAGAACCATTTTGAGTTTGTGATCTATTTTTCGGTATTGAAGGTGCTATCTCAAAGTTGCATAATGACAGGACTACACCTTTAACTATATGCCCATAAATGATTATAGGAAATTATTTTATCTACTAGTAAAAAATACATTTTGAGTGGAGAATCTTTATCACAAACAAATGCTAACATATAACTTCTGATGTAGCACCTTTAAGTGGTTGCAAGATTGTGTAAATTTCTACTGTATTTATATTGAATTTATATTCACTAAATATGCTGGTCAAAAAAAAAAAATTATGCTGCAATTCAAAATAATCAGTTATCTTGCAGTTTTAAATTAAAAGTTTATTTAAGGGTAAATGAAATTGACACATATTCATCAAAATGTGTTATATAGTCTGTTCCAATAAAGGTTCCAAATCTCCTGTTTACTGACATCTTTATTTTAATTTCAAGAGTAAATACCACCTTGTACATCAATGAGAGCCCAAACAAGTAAATGATAAATTAGGTAGGGTATCATTAAATAGGTATTTACAAAATATTTACTTGTCAGTTTAATATGAAGGAAATAATTGACGAACATCATTTGTATTCTATTTCCGACACTACTTTAGTCATTTACTGTACACTTCCGTTCGTAGACTGTGATCAGTATTCGAAATAAGCACTTGTCCGTTTGTCCTGACAAGTGAAAATCTGCTCGCACAAGTAAAATGTACAAATAAAAATGTTCAATGCAGTTTCATTTTGAGCACTCAAAAATGTGGTCCTTGTACTTGAATAAAACATAACATTTATTTGGACAAGTGAAAGTATTGGTGGACAAGTAGATTTCTAGACTTGTTTGTCTGGTGGATTAGTGAAAAATTCAGCTTATTTCTAGTACTGGTGATATATACACAAACGTATTCATATTAACTGCAAATATTGGTGGACAAGTAGATGTTTAGACTTATTTGTCTGGTGGATTAGTGAAACATTCAGCTTATTTCTAGTACTGGTGATATATACACAAACGTATTCATATTAACTGCAAATAGTAAGGGTCCATGCTTATAGCACATTATTAATACACAGTATATAAAAAAAAAATCACAATGTTAAAAATACAAAAATATGACTTTTCACCGGATATGACTTTTATGGTTTCCGTAGATCTATATATTTCATTGCTATGTATATAATAAATGATAATAGTGAATTAATTGGGCAAACATTACAACCGGTAGTTTAGTATTACAGTAGGTTTCATAACCACCAAAACTCCAAAAAACGATTGGGGTCAGAAGTGAAATTCGAAAGTTGACGGGTTTTTTATCAGCAAATTCAAACAATAAAAATGACTAAAACAAAACAATAACTTTTTGTATGTATGTATGTATGTATGTATGTATGTATGTATGTATGTATGTATGTGTGTGTGTGTGTGTGTGTGTGTGTGTATATGTATGTATGTATGTATGTATGTATGTGTGTATGTATGTATGTATGTGTGTGTGTGTGTATGTGTGTGTGTATGTGTGTATGTATGTGTGTGTGTGTATGCGTGTATGTATGTGTGTGTGTGTATGTGTGTGTGTGTATGTATGTGTGTGTGTGTGTGTGTGTGTGTATGTGTGTGTATGTATGTATGTGTGTGTGTGTGTGTGTGTGTGCGAAAGCGGGCTTCGGGCTACAGTTTATACGAAGAAAATTCCGTCACACAGCGGGCTTTTGGGCGACAGTAAATGCCGTCGCCCAAATGCCATTACCACTGTATTGTCGTTAATTGTTAATATATTTAACATTAATTGATGTTCTTTAATAGTTATTCGTTGATAATTTGAAAATATGACCAAACGTTGCTCGAAAAATAAAGAATAATTTTAAGAAACGAGCTTTAAATTGGCTTCTACCGAAATGTGTTTGAACGATAAACTGTCAGAGAGCAGGCTTCGGGCTACAGGTGTGTGAATCGTATAACGGCGTTGTTTGTTCACCAATAGTGCCAGTACTCTGAAAACCTCGTTTTATTTTTATATTCCATCTATGTGCAAATTATCAATTAATTCTAATACGTGAAAGCTAATAACACCAGGGGAGTGCGCAGGAAATGTAGCAGGGGGGGGGGGGGGGGTCGAGGTGTCAGGCGAAGCCCGACACCGCGAGCGCCGCAGGCTCGAAGCCCGAGGCGGGGGGTCGGTAAGACTCGATAAGAATAACGTTATCTAAATTTGATAGAAAAAAACCCACCTGTGGATCTTTGGTAAAAAAGAAAAGAAAAAAGAAATAATAATAATAAAATAAAAATCGACACCATATGCGCACGATATCAAACGAAGGTAAATATATACATGGAAGATGACGCTACTGTACTACATATAGCAACTGAAATTTTAGATGTATAGTCTGCTTTTTTAAAGTCTAGGCACGGATTTAGATTGCCCCTATCGCCTTAATAAAAACAAAAACAAAAACACCTACTTATATCCGCGCATGGATGTTGTTGCGATCTATCAGCAGTGACGGCAGTAAATTGTCCCCTCTTCCTAGAAAAATCAATCAGTCAATCAATAAAGTAAAAAATAAATGAGATGACGATGATTGCTTTCATCCACACTTAATTTACTTTGTTTTTAATTTATGACATTTGGACTGTCTTTGGTTTTCTTTCTCTTAATACAGTTTAATAAAGTTCAAAGCCAAATAATAAGAAGACAAAGAAGAAAGACCGTTAAAGTAGTGTCTGATATATGTTATGTATATGTAGAATAAAATAAAATTATCAAGATATATTAACCAAAAACGCATTTAATGGTTAAAGAATTTAACCCCACCCCAATAATAAATAATGAAATTAAATCTCCCAGAATGCAACCACAGACATCTTGAATTAACAAAAAAAGAGAAGAAAGTCTAGACATCATTTATGTGCCACGTAATCGGAGGGGACTTTTTTTTACCAAATTGACAGGCTCTATTCCTACCCTCACCCCGAAAAAAAAAGAAAAAAGACTCCGCCCATAATTTTTTACCGTTATGCTACCCACCCTGATACATTATACCAGCTGGACGGTAGTGTAGTGATTACACGAAACCCATGGTCGGGCCACATGGCTTTTATAGGTACTTCGGGCCCCTTCTGGTACTTCATTCTTTCAATTCCACTACAGTGCCTCA
>NC_054713.1:46351329-46388186 GCF_016097555.1 Gigantopelta aegis
TCATCTTTGCCAAGTCGGAAAATATATTTGATTAATATTAAATTTAAAAATCACTGTAGGGGACACTAACATGGACACGGGGCAAGTTCAAAGCAGACTTGACAAATTTAACGAAGACACAAAAAATAAAGTAAATACTACAATATACTACTGGCCCCAAAACTTGTGGCAGCACATGAAAAGGTATCATAAAACATACTAATAGACTTAGCGTGGATCAAATAGCATATATGTAATGTCGTATTTTATTGGCCAAACAAAAAAATTAATAAAATTATAACCCAGCGAACAGATTCGACATCACAGGCCCGTGGGAAATGAGGTGGAGGTGGACGGGGGGTAATACAGCTTGTCTCGAGGACGAAAATGAATAAAGGTAAAAATGTGACTTGTGTCCCGTCTCCACACTATGGACGCTGAAATGCCCCGCTAGAAGTCGTGCACCCTACCCCAGATATTGTTCCTACGGACCTGGAACCTGCTCCCCTCCGACAAATTAGACAACATCCATAGCTGCCTGTGACAATCGTCACGTAGGCAAAAGCAAACATTATTATTTTAAAATATTTATATATTTTTTAATGTCGCGTCTAACTAGAGCATTTTCTATTAGCTGAATACATATATTATGTTGTTATTATTAATTTTGTTGGCAGTTTCTTTAATCCATAGCAACATATACTTGTAACATTTACTAAATTGATGTTGTTTATGATTACTGAGGAGAGAAATGGTGATAATAAAGATGATGCAGTAAACATCTGCTTTTAGTGTCGTCAATAATGACAATACATCGACTCTCATTACTAAATATCTATTAATAAAACAAATAAAATTGGACTAAGATAAAAGTTGCAAACACTAAATTTATTTTGATGAGTTATATAATACCAGTCTTAAAATACTTTATGTTTAATGATCAAAATATTTGTTTTAGTATTTAAGTTTGCCATAACTCATGTGGATGCATAATTGCAACACATTACACAAATATTAACATCAGTGATGTTTTAGCCTACATGTATCTTTTTATCATGACTTAAGTTAAAAGTTATACAAGTTTGCAGAGTATGTAGAAAAGAAAAACACACACACATATAAGCCATCTTATTTTGTTTATTAGAAGCAGAAACATTTATGTTATATAGGTAAGTTTGATTTTTAGATAATTGTTTTGTATATTTACAGGATATTTACAAATTATGAATGTACTTAAGATGCTATTACTGATAGTCATGTTTTGGGTTTTTTTTAATTACGGGTATATATGATGTATAATGCATATAAGTGAGATGTTTTCACTTAAAAAAGACAAATGAAAGTAAAATATTAGATATCAGTTATTCCAAGCCAGTTTTAGTGCTTTTTAGAAAGTATTGTTATTTATAGTTTACTAGTACATGTACTTGCAGTAAAAACAATAGTTTTTGTAGTTTTTTCTTTCTTTTTTTACTTTCTGTGCAAAGTGCATGCTTTCTTCCTTACATAATGTTTTAATATTGACTTATAGAAGTCAACATGGATACTGAGAATGTGTTATTTTTGTTTAGTAACAATAAAGTTTTCTTTTGACCTTATAATTTGTTCTAGTTTTTGTGTACCACCTGTTGCAGCAACATATTATTTCTCAAACTATATTTATTAATAGTTTTGTGATGCTGATACCCATTGTCAACAAGCTGTCTTTAAGACCATGACACTTATTTCTTCTTTCTTCTTAAGATAACTACTTGGAAAGAGTATCACCATGGCTGGTATATCAAAATAAAGTAAAGTTTGTTTTATTTAACGACGCCTCTAGAGCACATTGATTTTTATCTTATCGGCTATTGGACGTCAAGCATATGGTCATTCTGACATATTTCTTCAGAGGAAACCCGCTTCTGCCACATAGGGTACTCTTTCCGATAAGCAGCAAGGGGTCTTTTATATGCACTTTACCACAGACAGGACAGCACATACCACGGCCTTTGATGAACCAGTTGTGGACCACTGGTTGGAACGGAAAATAGCCCAATGGAAGATATCCACTGAGGAGGTTCGATCCTGTGACCGTTGCACCTCAAGCGACAGCTCAACCAACAGCTAGATCCCGCTCCGGCTGGTATATCAAATGCCATGGTATATGCTGTCCTGTCTGGGAAAGTGAATATAAAAGATTCCTTCCTACTAATGGAAAAATGTAGCAGGTTTCCTCTGATGACTAACAGAAACCTCGAGTGCTCTTCTTTTCGTTCGCTTGACTACATGTTGAGGCCAACAGTGACTATTAACGATAGTGTCCTCTGTAGATCATCACAGTGTGTCACTATTGTCCAGAAATGTAGTCATAATAGCAGTTATTGCATGGTATTGTGGTCTATTAGAGTGTGCCATGCGGCCCAATACCTCTGACTTCAGCACTCGAGGTTTCTGTTAGGGTTACCCCACCCTTAGTCCATATCGGTCTAAACTCGACCCTTTGACCAATCCAGCTTGATATCCCTAATAGAAGGCAAAGCTCCCGCTTGCATAGCTCTCTAGGTCACAGACATACAAGCTCGCTAACAACGTCAGGGAATGGACTGAAGGGGACCTCGAGTGCTGAAGTCGGAGGTATTGGGACAAACACACACACACAATTATGTTACAGTTCGCTATGTAACGGTGGGAGAGGAATGAGAATTAAGTTACGGCTGCAGTGGAAAATGGTAAGTTACAGCTCAAACCGGAGTAGCACTTCAACATAAAGCATCCGTGGCAGTGGATAGATACTATGTCTCAGTTCAACTTGGCGTCTACGTTCAACTTTAAGCAGCAGTTCAACATTTTGGGTGTATGTGACTGTTCAACACTATATGTAGCCAATTCCTTCTTTAAGTATAAGTTCACTAGTTGAACCATCACTTAAGCTGATATAGGTAGCAAATTTTGTGGACTATAGGTACACCACCACCATCACCACCACTACTACCACCACTACCACCACTACCACCACCACCACCACTACCACCACTACCACCACCACCACCACCAATACCACCACCACTACCACTACTACCACCATCACCACCACTACTACCACCACTACCACCACCACTACCACCATCACCACCACTACTACCACCACTACCACCACCACCACCACTACCACCACTACTACCACCACCACTACCACCATCACCACTACCACCACCACCACCACCACTACTACCACCACTACCACCACCACCACCACCACTACCACCACCACTATCACCACCACCATCATCACCATCATCAGTAGCAACATTATCGTCATCGTAATCACAGAATTCTGATGATCTCTTTTTAAAAAACGTATCACGAATTAGAAATCTAAATTTCTATATACATTACTCTTTACTTATATAAAAAATAGATTGAACAAAAAATAAAAATAATAACTAAAAGAAATTCGAAGGAAGAAGTTAAAAGGGAAATTCATTAGATCTAGAGCAAAATAGATAGAAGAAGGCGAGAAGCCTACTAAATACTTTTGTAATTTAGAATCGAGGAACTACTATAGCAAATTTATTTCCAAAATAGAATTAGATAACGGTAACGTAATAACAGAACAAACAAAAATCTTAAAGGAAACTAAAAAATTCTATGAAAACTAAACGAAATCCATCTACTGGCGATAACATCAAAAATATTAATAATATTAATGCAAATAAACTATCAGATGCAGTAGCAGAAGGCTTAGAAGGAGAAATAAAATATAGTGAAGCACTAGAATGTCTTAAAAATATGAAAAACCGTAAAAGCCCTGGTTCAGATGGTTTTACGGCTGAATTTTTAAAATTCTTTTGGATTGACCTAGGTCGCTTTATTGTTAGATCTCTTAATTATAGTTATAATATAAATGAAATGTCCAACACTCAAAAATTAGGAATTATTACTTGTATACCGAAATTAAATAAACCGAAGCAGTTTTTAAAAAATTGGCGTCCTATTACTTTATTGAACTGTATATACAAAATAGCTTCAGGATGCATAGCCAATAGAATAAAAATAGTACTTGATACAATTATTGCTATTTAAATAAACAAACATACGAAGTGCCTAAACATCCAGGATTCCCAGTCTGGAGCTCCACGCGGTCAGACGTGTTTGTTTCGCTGGTGCACACTGCACGTGCTTTCGTGTGCTCGACTTGGGGATCCTTCATTTTGTTGTTTTTGTCAGCGAAATGAAGTTTTCTACTGGGATGTATGCGGCCATTGGAACTGATTGAACGCTGGAACGCTTCTCGTTTCGACAGTCTGCACCACCAGGCTGGATTCTTTTTTAGCGTGATTCCTCGCCTCCACGTCATTTCTTCTTCTGACTATGTTGACTTGTTTTTTCGTGACTCGTATGACGGCCATTCTGCAGAACGCCACGGTTGTTCGCGTTTAGTCTCTACATGTCCGAGCCTGTCCTAGCAGCACTGGAAGATTGACCGCCCCACTCTAAGAAGAAATAGGAAGCGGGGTCGGCCCCTACTACTCTTTTCTAGACTTTATTTGCTTTATAGTGATACCATCTCGTATCCTCCGGAGTCGGGCCCGTCCGCACCACTATACCAACCCATGACGACTGGACTATACCCTAGTCTGATACTCTCTCTCTCGTTCAGACGGATCCGGCTTCTCAAGATCTGTATTTCAGCACAGCACTACACCTTCAACGTCTATCGACTCTGTCAATCTAGGGGTTTTCTTGACGGGATGCAACCCATCTCGTCCCTATAAGCTGTGCACCCAAACGGCCTTAACGAGGCCACTCACGTGGACATATCGATCGGACTTTAAACTTTTAGATCTGCGTTCAAAAGATTTTGTCGAAATTACTCTCTTTTTTTTAAATTATTATTAAATAGTCCGATCCTCTCTTCTTTCTCTTATTTAATTTTGGACCGTCCTTCTAAAATGCTCCAAATTATATAAATATTATTCGGCCGAGCAGTCAATTCTTTTTATTTTTGGCTTGTAATTTATTTTATTTTATTTTTTTTAATTTATTCTATTAACTTTTTTTACTAATTGCTATTTTCAAAATTCTGCCCGTTTTCAACTCTACCCCCCCCCCCCCCCCCCCCCCCTCCATCCCGAGTCAGGTCACCGATCTTATCGGAGGTCGGACTCGGGATGGGCGTGTTCGAAACCCTAGTGGTATATGGGCACGTTAAACAAGTTATCATCATAAACATCCAGTATTTCCTTCGAAAATAAAGCTTTTTGCGAAAAACAAATCGGGAGGTAGAGAAATATATAAAGTATTGAATAATGCTACTGTAGTTCCTACATCACAATTGAAATATTCTCGTGAAGGATGCTGTTTTCCTACTTCAAAATGGGCAAAGTATTATAGTCTTCCATTTATGATTTTCAAAGACCCAACTCTACTATGGTTTCAGTACCAAATTTTACATAGGATTATACCAACAAATTAGTTTTTATATAAAATAAAGTATATTGCTTCCAGTACTTGTAACTTTTGTAATCAGCAACCAGAAACATTGCAACACTTGTTTTATGATTGCCCTAAAGTCAGTGAACTTTGGAAAACTATAGAACAATGGTTACAGCAAAAAGACGAATATATTCAGCTTGATAAAAGTATGGTTCTATTCGGCAGCATACATACAAATCATAAATTTGTGGATTGGCTTATTGTCAATGTAAAGCATTATATATATAGAACAAAACTTCAAAATAATATACTTCATATAACTGGAATTAAAAATGTAATTACAGATAAATTACAAATAGAGAAATACATACTCTATAAAAACTGTTCACATAAAGAGTTTGATGAAAACTGGGCATCTTGGCAAAGATGTCTAGAAAATTAAACTTAGCCTTAATAGTTAAAAATAACTCCAATATAAGACACATACTGTTGGTGGTGTTTTTATTTGTGGGGTTTTTTTGTAACCTAAAAGCCAATAACGTTTGTTTTCTATATTTGGAAATATGGATTTTTCTTTTCTTCTTTTGTCTCTGTCTATCTGTTTAATTTCTTTTTCATTATATATTTAGTCTGTCATTAATTTTGTGCTCCAAATTTGACTGTTTCAATTAACTAGTAATTTTAATGAATGCACTTTATATTTATGTATCTATTGTTAGATAATGATTTCAGGGCTCCAACCCTGATATTATCAATATATAAATATCTGGGACAATAAATATATTTAAAAAAATAAAAAAATAAATTAAAAAAAATAAAAAAAATAAGTGAACAATGTTTATTTAGTTTTTTTTATTGATTTTATTTTTGATTTCAGTTAATAAGACTTCAGAGACTCCATGTAATTCCAGTAAACTCAACTTACATATTAGTGAAATTAAGGATAACTTCTATTTATAACAGTTATCATATTTTATTTTTAACTGTATTTTGAATTTATTTGAAATTAACATAAATTAGCAAAGCTGCGATTTTTCAGATAAGTATAATAAATGTTTACTTTTAAAAAAGTGTAAATATTTAGTTTATCGCATTTTGTTTATAGCTATTTGAATTTGACAAAACAAAACCTACTAAATTGAAAGTGGTCTAGGATTGAACACTGTCACACGCCATATCTAAATTACATAATCACAGGCACACAATGATACACAGTATTTTTAAAATTTCAATTGGCAGAACTGATCAACCTTCATTTGGCAAGACAAGCTTTTCCAAGTTTTTCTCTTCTTTTTTAAAGGTTGACCTGAACAGAATCTCTGTGATACTAGTTTTTCAGTTCTAGGAATATTTTTACTGTTTGAAACAACTGAAACGGGGACTAGGCACACGTCTTCGTCAGTGATTGAGATCTGGAAGGAAACTCGCATGAATTGTGCACTTGTTTCATGCAAACCGGCCTCGGTGGCGTTGTGGTTAGGGTATGATCATCATTATTACTATTATCATTATTAGCAGCAGCATCATCATCGATTATTATGATCATCATTATTACTATTATCATTATTAGCAACATCATCATCATCGATTATTATGATCATCATTTTTACTATTATCATTATTAGCATCATCATCGATTATTATGAGCATCATCATCATCAATTATTATAATCATCATTCTTACTATTATCATTATTAGCATCATCATCATCATCAATTGTTATGATCATCATTCTTACTATTATCATCATTAGCAGCATTGTAATCATCATCATCGATTATTATGATCATCATTATTACTATTATCATCATTAGCAGCATCGTCATCATCATCGATTATTATGATCATCATTCTTACTATTATCATTATCAGCAACATCATCATGATCGACTGTTATGATCATCATTATTACTAGTATCATTATTAGCAACATAATTATCATCATCGATTATTATGATCATCATTATTACTATTATCATTATTAGCATCATAATTATCATCATCGATTATTATGATCATCATTATTACTGTTCTAATTTTTAGCATCATCATCATCATCATCATCATCATCGATTATTATGATCATCATTATTACTAGTATCATTATTAGCAGCATCATAATTATCGATTATTATGATCATCATTATTACTATTAACATTTTTAGCATCATCATCATCATCATCATCGTCATCATCGATTATTATGATCATCATTATTACTATTATCATTATCAGCAACATCATTATTATCATCGTCATCATCGATTATTATGATCATTATTACTATTATCATTGTTAGCAGCATCATAATCATCGATTATTATGATGATCAGTATAACTATCATCATTATTAGCAGCAGCATAATCCTCGATTATTATGAATATCATTATTACTATTATCATTGTTAGCAGCATCATAATCATCGATTATTATGATCATCAGTATAACTATCATCATTATTAGCAGCAGCATAATCATCGATTATTATGATCATCAGTATTACTATTATCATTAATAGCAGTATCTTCTTCATCATCGATTATTATGATCATCATTATTACTGTTATCATTATTAGCAGCATCATAATCATCGATTATTGTGATCATCATTGTTACTATTATCATTATTAGCAGCATCATAATCATCGATTATTGTTATCATCATTATTACTATTATCATTATTAGCAGCATCATAATCATCGATTATTGTGATCATCATTATTACTATTATCATTATTAGCAACATCAACATCATCATCATCGATTATTATGATAATCATTATTACTATTATCATTATTAGCAACATCATTATCATCATCGATTATTATGATCATCATTATTACTATTATCATTATTAGCAACATCATTATCATCATCGTCATCATCGATTATTATGATGATCATTATTACTATTATCATTGTTGGCAGCATCAAAATCATCGATTATTATGATCATCAGTATTACTATTATCATTATTAGCAGCATCATAATCATCGATTATTATGATTGTCATTATTACTGTTATTATTATTAGCAGTATCTTCTTCATCATCGATTATTATGATCATCATTATTACTATTAGCAACATCATCATCGATTATTATGATCATCATTATTACTATTAGCATTATTAGCATCATCATCATCATCGATTATTATGATCATCATTCTTACTATTATCATTATTAGCAGCATCGTCATCATCATCGACTATTATTATCGTTATTATTACTATTATCATTATTAGCAGCATCGTTATCATCATCATCATCGATTATTATTATCATCATTATTACTATTATCATTATTAGCAGCATTATCATCATCGATTATTATGATCATCATTATTACTATTATCATTATTAGCAGCATTATTATTATCGATTATTACTATTATCATTATTAGCAACATCATCATCATCGATTATTATAATAATCATTATTACTATAATCATTATTAGCATCATCATCATCATCATCATCATCGATTATTATGATCATCAATATTACTATTATCATTTTTAGCATCATCATCATCATCATCGATTATTATGGTCATCATTCTTACTATTATCATTATTAGCATCATCATCTTCATCGATTATCATCGTCATTCTTACTATTATCATTATTAGCATCATCATCATCATCGATTATTATGATCATCATTATTACTATTACCATTATTATCATTATCATCGTCTTCATCATCATCATCATCACCGTCATCGTCATCATCACCACCATCATCATCATCAACATCACCATCATCATCATCATCACAACCATCATCATCGCCATCGTCATCATCATCATCATCATCATCATCACCATCATCATCATCATCACCATCATCATCATCATCACAACCATCATCAACATCATCGCCATCGTCATCACCATCATCATCATCACCATCATCATCATTACCATCGTAATCGTCATCACCATCATCATCATCGTCATCACCATCGTCATCATCACAACCATCATCATCATCGCCATCGTCATCACCATCACCATCATCGTCCTCATCACCATCACCATCGTCATCATCATCACCATCGTCATCATCACAACCATCATCATCATCGTCATCACCATCATCATCATCACCATCATCACCATCATCATCATCACCATCATCGTCCTCATCACCATCATCATCATCACCATCATCATCACCATCACCATCGTCATCATCACAACCATCATCACCATCACCATCGTCATCATTATCATCACCATCATCATCACCATCATCATCATCACCATCGTCATCATCATTATCATCACCATCATCACCATCACCATCATAATCGTCATCACCATCATCATCATCACCATTGTTATCATCATGACCATCATCATCACCATCACCATCATCATCATTATCATCACCATCACCATCACCATCATCACCATCACCATCATCATCATCATTATCATCACCATCATCACAACCATCATCATCATCGCCATCGTCATCACCATCATCATCATCACCAGCATCGTCATCATCACCATCATAATCATCATCACCATCATCATCATCACCATTGTCATCATCATGACCATCATCATCACCATCACCATCATCATCATTATCATCACCATCATCATCACCATCATCATCATCACCATCGTCATCATCATCATCGTCGTCGTCATCACCATCAACATCATCACGATCATCATCATCACCATCGTCATCATCATCATCAACGTCGTCATCACCATCAACATCATCACGATCATCATCACCATCATCATCATGATCACCATCATCATCATCACCATCATCATCATCATCACCAACGTCGTCATCATCATCATCACCATCATCATCATCACCATCATCATCATCATCATCATTATCATCATCATCATTATTATTATAAGTATTATCGTTATTATTATTATTATTATTATTATTATTATTAACTTAATCAAGTTTTAAAATAAATGATTTCTGTTTCCGTTGCCTAGGTATCAAACAAATGCAGTTTATCAAAGCTTTCAGACTAGAATTGCGGAGGCTGAACGGGTTTCTATTTTGAACATTAACCACGATCTCTGTTTACAGTCAGCCTCAATCACAACCCAACTTATTGTACCTCGTCATATATGGTAACACGCGTGCACAAAACCTGTAAGATATGTATATATATATATTTTTTTAATATACTCGTCGTGTATCACCAGTCTACACATATATATCATGGGCATTACTACTACAATCTCTCACCAACAAAGTAAATAAAACCAACTTAGGTGGGGAACAAGCTTTTAGCTTTAGGCATATTTTTACTATGAATCCATAAATGTTTCAGTGACTATAGTAGCTGGTACACTCTTACTACACTAGCTGAAATGAAATTGCAGAAATGTACTGCTTAATACTACGCCATTTTGTGACAAGAAGTCCTGTCATATATATAAACGATTTGCAGACGTGGTCTTGTTTCGGGGGCGAGACGTAGCCCAGTAGTGAAGCGCTCGCTCGAGGTGTGGTTGGTCTGGGATCGATCCGCGTCGGTGGGCCCATTTTGGGCTATTTCTCCTTCCAGCCAGTGCACCACGACTGGTATAACTGTAAATCAAATGTGTTGAGTGCGTCGTTAAATAAAACGTTTCTTTCTTTCTTTTGGTCTTATTTCATGCCACATTCAAAGTTGGGTGCACTTCAAACTTTGACCTGGTGAGATGCTATTTGACATACAGCTACCTACTAATAAGATACACGTGTTTGAGAAGAATTCATGTTGTATTTATGTTTTATATATTATGAGTAAGGAGATGTAAACGGCACTTTAATAACCATTGTAGAATCGTCACAATTTCATACATCACATACATTTTATTCTTTTTTTTTCTTTTTTTATATTTTGTATTAGAAAACGAGACATTTGTATTTTGATAACCAGTGTTGAAATATCACAATTTCATGAATCATATGATGTACAGTAACGTAGAGAAATAGTCCAAGACGGCTACTAAAAGAGAATCAGTGTATACATAGCCATTCTTGGTAGGGAAAAAACAAGCAATATACAATATGGTATAAAACGTAAGATTTTAGGTGATAAAACAAAAATCAATATAAATGTTTTAATCTATAATGTCAATATCTTACTTTTATTTCCTAATATTCAAGATCATTAATTTAATTTTCTTTTTAAAATGTAATGGAGTCATTTGGTTTTCAGCTTAGAGATGTTTGGTAATAATTGTCTGCGCCTTTCTTTATAAAGCTGATAATGTGGATCGGTGTATTAGCTTCAAATAGTAACACTATAGGCTTTGTTTGCCTTTTGTTACCAATAACTGTACTCCTGTATGCAAACTTCCAGATTAAAATTGTTTTATACATCCTTTTAAATCCGTTTTCTTCAGACTAATAATGTGAACCAATAGTTCGCATCTTTTCTCTAATAATGAAGATTAACTTTTCACGAAAGTGATTAAAACCGGTGGTCATTGTCAGTGTTATATTTTTATTATATTAATCTAAATGTCACGACAGGCGTTAAGGTAAACATTGTGTTTTTACATAAATCGGGATGACAAAATCCTTTGTATGGTGAACATTTCCACGCGGCATAAACATGTCTACCTAAATTTTCACCTGTTTTTGAGTTGTCACAGGACGTAGAATTCAGTCACACAATTATGTTTTCAATCTCCTTTGTTATTCTTACATTATGCAGATTTCTATTTAGCATAATGACAGAGATTAAAGACGCCAAGTTACATCCTGTAGTTGGTCATTCAATCGAACATGTTAATAAATGAATTATTTTAAGACAGATCATAAACTCGATATAAAGAAGACAGAATCTGCTTATAACCAGTCTGCCTCCAGAGGTTCTGCTGACTGGAAAAACTCTCAGAAGAAGTCTCTCGAATCAGATTTGTTAGCTGACTGGAAAAACTCTCAGAAGAAGACTCTCGAATCAGATTTGTTAGCTGGATGGAATGGTGTCGGGTCGTACTTTACAGAGATATCAATAATCCCGATTGATTCACATTTGTGTAAGTTTCTCTTATCTCGTTTGCTTATTTTAAACTTAATTTGTATTATTAAAAATAGATCTTAAATGTTGATAATTTTCAATTTTCACAAGATGATCTTAATTTTTATCACTCAACTCGTGTGCTTGTCGTTCCAGTAAGGTTGTAGTGGGCCAATCGATGACTTTAAAGTGTTATGTCCCACTGACGCTCTGGTGGGACATATCACTTTGATATGTATCAAGATATTTTTAACCATATGTATGTATGTATGTATGAATGTATGTATGTATGTACACTCATGTCACCTTAGTCTGCGCGGCACATAAGTCTGCGCATATTTACGTGTGTTACTTCCGTAAACAAGCGTTCAGGTATGTATATAAACAAACAAACAAAACAATTTTAATTCACCCAATTTTTTTCAAAACAACATATTTTGACTGTAAACAAATATAAAAATGTTATAAATAACAATTTAATTCAATATAACGCTAAATTAATGCATCGATGACATGTTTTTGTCAGCCTAGTTCAAACACATTTCACACACCTGTCAAAACGCCATTCCCCTGTCATAGCTACAACAGGCAAAGTCTTATTTTAGCTTACAGGAAATGAATAAAAAGCTGTATTATATACATCATAGTAATGTATGACTCTATAAGTGAAATGAAAGTAAAACTTTACCTATATAAATGAAAGACTGAAGTACATTTTAAATTTCCCTCCCAGTGACACGTCCAAATCCAACATGGCTGCTAGTCCCCTTATGATGATCACATGACTCAACTTTAGCTATAGTCTGTTTCAAAATATTGATTTACTATCTTGGTCTCAAGCATATTGGGGTGTGTGGAAGACTGTTTTAAATCTTAAATCTAGAGTTATATATCTTTAGATATTAAATATTAAAACAAAATACTAGTTGAAAAGGGATATGGTTAACAATATAATTAATACTTTTTTTTTTTTAATCTGATAGTAAAATTATATATTGTTGCAGATGGCAGATGACATTGAGGAAGCCTCACTACGCAATGCATTTAACTATGTCACGGATAATGGTCAGCCCATTCGTAAGGCCGCTAGGATGTTCAATGTTCCAGAGTCGACCTTAAGGACTAGAATAAACAATCCTTCATCATTCGATTCGAAAATGGGTAGGCCTGGGATATTTTCCAGAAATGAGGAAATACAGCTTGCAAACCATTGTAAATCAATGGCAAAAATTGGGTACGGGTATTGTCGATGGCAGATAATGGAAATGGCAGAAAGCTTAGTCCAGTTAAAGGGAGGTAGTTCCACCCCAAGCAAGAGGCGGTATTATGGATTTGTTAAGCGGTTCAAAGATCTGTCCATTCAGAAACCAAAGAAGCGAGAGATTTCACGAGTCATTGCCACTAGCAAAGAAGATATAGCACAGTACTACATTGAATTGGAGAAAATACTAGATATGCTCAGTGTGAAAAATAAGCCAGAACATATTTGGAATGTCGATGAGACGGGTATTCAAGTGGACCACACACCTCCAAAAGTGGTAGCAGCCAAAGGTGAAAGACCTTTTGTTGTTACCTCCGGGAGGTCTGCCAACACTACTGTGATCGCTGCGGGTAGTGCCCTAGGTGAGACAATACCTCCATATATCATATATAAGGGACAGCGCCTAACCGACAATCTTACGTCTGGATGTATACCTGAGACCAAGTTTACCACAACACTTTCTGGATGGTCAACTTCAGAAACCTTCTTAGATTTTTTGGATCATCAATTTATACCACATATACAAACAAGGCCAATTCTTCTATTATATGATGGGCATTCAACTCATATTACAACTGATGTAATAAAGAAAGCAAAGGATAATGATATCCACCTGTTTGTGTTGCCACCACATTCCAGCCATTTTCTCCAACCTCTAGATGTAGGAGTTTTCAGTCCTTTTAAAGCTGCCTTATGATCTGAAAGCCACAAGTTGATGCATTCCCAAATAGGAAGGAAAATTATCAGAGAAGATCTTCCTTCATTAATTGCCAGATCATATGAATCAGCATTCACTGTGAAAAATCTTATGAGTGCATTTCGCAAGACCGGGATTTTTCCATTCAATCCAGAACTTAACACTGGAAACTCATATGAAACGCCACAGGTGGGCAAACAGAAATTAAGAAAGGCAAGGGTGGATATGAGGAACATAAAGGTGCTGCTTAGCAATAAAGAAAATGAGGCAAACAGTAACTTGAAGCAACAGCAGCAACAGGTAAAATGTAGAAAGTCGATCATCCCTCCACATGGCACAGCAATAACTCAGGATGAATTCATCAATAAGCTTCAAGAAAGAAAAAACCCTACAGATGCACAAGAAATCAAGAAACCAAAGCCACCTAAAAGGAGACTGTTTTCTGACATAACAAATGAGCAATCCAAAAAAAAGAAGAAAACTGCTGAAATCAAAACAACAAAAAACAAAACGACGGAACATGACAGCCAGATTGCAGGACCCAGTAACATCAAGGGCACATGGGTAACATTCTACAACTCATCAGATGTCAGTGATGATGAAGAAGAGGTCTGTTGTATATGCCACTTATTTTCTCCAGTTGGATTTATGGCACATGGAGGTGTTGAATTGCTCAACTGGGGAAAATGTGACACCTGCCATGGATGGGTTCATCTCAAATATTGTTCCTCTGTAAAAGTATTAGGACAAGCAGAGCCTTTCAAGTGTTCCAAGTGCTCATAAATCAGCACTCTCACTAACAAATGTGTACAACAACCTTCCATATCTAAAATTAATGTATACTATGATTAGAGTTATTATTCTAACTAATCTGTTTTGGTTAAATACTTACCATGTGTTGACATTAACTTTTTTGTTCAGTCTCTTTGATGCAATCAAAAGCTAAAGTGCAAGAGACACCATTCATATAAAACGTTTTTACATAATCAAAAGTAATTTGAAACGGACTATAAATGTTTAGTGTTGTCTCCCCTGATATTTTCACCGATACTGACATGACCTGATTTTTGCTGATATAAACGGAAGTAGGTCAAGCGGATGTTTTAGTACTTGCTGCGCAGACTAATGTGCCATCACGCAGGTTAGTGAATACACGGGGGTACCACTAATAAATTGCTCATTTCTAGAGTTTGACAAAATAATTAAACTTTTAAGTTACAACTAGTAATGTCTTTATTGTTCTATAATATTATGATAGTAAAACAAATATTCTCATCGATCAATTTTGCTTTACAAAATGACACAGATACTTAGGTGCGCAGACTTAGGTGCCACCAGTGTATATGTATATATACTAAACGGCAAAAGTTATTTTGACACACAAAAGACAAAGATAATTGATGATAAGTTTTTACTGCCGTGTATGAAACGTTATAACATGGAAAGAGAAATGTCCGAAGGTATGGAAACGAGCAATAGTCCATGAAAAGGGCGCGCCTGCCATATGCAAATGAACCACATCACTAGAGTGGCTCCAGAGCGAAGTTCACACAGTCAGTAGCGAGTGTGTCCACCTTGAGCATTGATACAGGCCTGGCACCGTCGTCTCACAAGGCCACTAAACGCTGGCGAAAGTTCCTGGGAATGCCTGTTTCGCAGATCCATGGTTAGGATCCATGTGTCTTGGTGAGGGGTTGTCACGGGTGGTCGGCCTCTACGGGGACGGTCCATGACCTGGTTGTTTTGTTGATATTGTTGCCATAAGTGCCATATCGTGTTTCTGTGGACGATGAATTGACGTGCGACGTCAAGCTGCGAGGTCCCAGATTCAAGCATCTCTATGACTCGTCATCTGTCATTTTCACCGAGGCGTGGCATGACGAAATTACATCAAACAGTTCACTAATGGTGTTTTTCTGACGTCAGGACGTCTGAAGGCTGCACAGAGTGGCAATGATTTGCGACTGAATGTCTGGCCTTTTTATGGTGAACACTGGGCAGCATTTCTCCCGAATATTTGAGCTATTTCAAGCACATTTTCTCTGGTTTACATCTATAAATCCATTCACAAATTTATTACTCCAAACAATCCATGTCACAATAACTTTTGCCTTTGAGTATATATATATATATATATATATATATATATATATATATATATATGTATTATTATTATTATTATTATTATTATTATGATTATTATTACCAGAGTGTTTTCTGGTATTGTCAATATCATATATTAGGAATACATTATTTTTATTCTTAATATATGATATTGACGATACCGAAATACACGAGGGTAATAATCTCTTTATCATATAATCTATAGCTCAATACAACGCGCTTTTTTTTTTGTAAAATGTATACGCAACTTTGATTCCAGTCAGCCATTACCCGATATTCAAATGACGTAAGAAGATGTGACGCGGTGTCTTTTTTGAATGGAAATGACTAATGACGTGATTTTAGATAGATGTGAT
The DNA here is from genome assembly GCF_016097555.1 of Gigantopelta aegis. NCBI lineage: Eukaryota > Metazoa > Mollusca > Gastropoda > Neomphalida > Peltospiridae > Gigantopelta > Gigantopelta aegis. Next base: position 46,368,187 of record NC_054713.1, read on the forward strand.
ATGTAGATAACAAAAGCTGGAGCGCAAGGAATATTGCTTAACTTAAAGAGAAAACGACTATTGGCTAACTGAAGTTGTCCCTTTTGTTATACACACTGGGGGTGTCTTGCAGAGCCAATGCAGGAGTCTTATTGTCTGTCATAGGTCAGTTCAGAGTATGTAATGTACTTACTCCTTTAAGTTGGTTTTATCTGGTACACGTTTGAGCATAACCAGTTTGCACGTGGGACCAAGGGGTTATATATTGTACGGTGGGGGTTCAACACAGGGTCCAAATTGCCTGTGATACGCCATGTCAGACTCTGTGCGATATACATGTTTATTTTAAGTTAGTTTTATATGAAACTACATATTTTTGAGTATAATCAAATTGTACTTAAGGGTTATGTGTTGGGGTTGTGAGGCACGACCAAAGCTCAGTCCAAACTGTACTTAGGGGTTATGTGTTGGGGTTGTGAGACACGACCAAAGCTCAGTCCAAACTGTACTTAGGGGTTATGTGTTGGGGTTATGTGTTGGGGTTGTGAGGCACGACCAAAGCTCAGTCCAAACTGTCAAATTGTACTTAGGGGTTATGTGTTGGGGTTGTGAGACACGACCAAAGCTCAGTCCAAACTGTCAAATTGTACTTAGGGGTTATGTGTTGGGGTTGTGAGGCACGACCAAAGCTCAGTCCAAACTGTCAAATTGTACCTAGGGGTTATGTGTTGGGGTTGTGAGACACGACCAAAGCTCAGTCCAAACTGTCAAATTGTACTTAGGGGTTATGTGTTGGGGTTGTGAGACACGACCAAAGCTCAGTCCAAACTGCCACATTGTACTTAGGGGTTATGTGTTGGGGTTGTGAGGCACGACCAAAGCTCAGTCCAAACTGTCAAACTGTACTTAGGGGTTATGTGTTGGGGTTGTGAGGCACGACCAAAGCTCAGTCCAAACTGTACTTGGGGGTTATGTGTTGGGGTTGTGAGACACGACCAAAGCTCAGTCCAAACTGTCAAATTGTACTTAGGGGTTATGTGTTGGGGTTGTGAGGCACGACCAAAGCTCAGTCCAAACTGTACTTAGGGGTTATGTGTTGGGGTTGTGAGGCACGACCAAAGCTCAGTCCAAACTGTACTTAGGGGTTATGTGTTGGGGTTGTGAGACACGACCAAAGCTCAGTCCAAACTGTACTTAGGGGTTATGTGTTGGGGTTGTGAGGCACGACCAAAGCTCAGTCCAAACTGTACTTAGGGGTTATGTGTTGGGGTTGTGAGGCACGACCAAAGCTCAGTCCAAACTGTACTTAGGGGTTATGTGTTGGGGTTGTGAGACACGACCAAAGCTCAGTCCAAACTGTACTTAGGGGTTATGTGTTGGGGTTGTGAGGCACGACCAAAGCTCAGTCCAAACTGTACTTAGGGGTTATGTGTTGGGGTTGTGAGGCACGACCAAAGCTCAGTCCAAACTGTACTTAGGGGTTATGTGTTGGGGTTGTGAGACACGACCAAAGCTCAGTCCAAACTGTCAAATTGTACTTAGGGGTTATGTGTTGGGGTTGTGAGGCACGACCAAAGCTCAGTCCAAACTGCCAAACTGTACTTAGGGGTTATGTGTTGGGGTTGTGAGGCACGACCAAAGCTCAGTCCAAACTGTACTTAGGGGTTATGTGTTGGGGTTGTGAGGCACGACCAAAGCTCAGTCCAAACTGTACTTAGGGGTTATGTGTTGGGGTTGTGAGGCACGACCAAAGCTCAGTCCAAACTGCCAAACTGTACTTAGGGGTTATGTGTTGGGGTTGTGAGGCACGACCAAAGCTCAGTCCAAACTGCCAAACTGTACTTAGGGGTCATGTGTTGGGGTTGTGAGGCACGACCAAAGCTCAGTCCAAACTGTCAAACTGTACTTAGGGGTTATGTGTTGGGGTTGTGAGACACGACCAAAGCTCAGTCCAAACTGTACTTAGGGTTATGTGTTGGGGTTGTGAGGCACTACCAAAGCTCAGTCCAAACTGTACTTAGGGGTTATGTGTTGGGGTTGTGAGGCACGACCAAAGCTCAGTCCAAACTGTCAAATTGTACTTAGGGGTTATGTGTTGGGGTTGTGAGGCATGACCAAAGCTCAGTCCAAACTGTCAAATTGTACTTAGGGGTTATGTGTTGGGGTTGTGAGGCACGACCAAAGCTCAGTCCAAACTGTACTTAGGGGTTATGTGTTGGGGTTGTGAGGCACGACCAAAGCTCAGTCCAAACTGTACTTGGGGGTTATGTGTTGGGGTTGTGAGGCACGACCAAAGCTCAGTCCAAACTGTACTTAGGGTTATGTGTTGGGGTTGTGAGGCACGACCAAAGCTCAGTCCAAACTGTACTTAGGGGTTATGTGTTGGGGTTGTGAGGCACGACCAAAGCTCAGTCCAAACTGTACTTGGGGGTTATGTGTTGGGGTTGTGAGGCACGACCAAAGCTCAGTCCAAACTGTACTTAGGGGTTATGTGTTGGGGTTGTGAGGCACGACCAAAGCTCAGTCCAAACTGCCAAACTGTACTTAGGGGTTATGTGTTGGGGTTGTGAGGCACGACCAAAGCTCAGTCCAAATTGTCAAAGCCCAGACTGTGTTATTCACTTTTTCATTGAAAGTTGGTTTTATCTCGTATCTACGTTTAAGTATATCCCAATTTGGGGGCACATTTATCTTTTACATGTGAGCACATGTTCAGATTTGTAATGTGTACTATTTGGAATTTGTTTTAATTGTTTAAGTATATCCCACTTTGGAGGTCATATTGTGGGTTCCCTTATATGCAGAATGGGTCATCACTGTGCATATTATACCACTACCTGAATACCCCTATATTCAGACATTGGTTCCTTGATCGTTGGAGTTTAAGCGTCTGGACTCTCGGGCTATATAGCTTAGTTTGGAGGCTAGCGTCAGTTTGAATCTGTATGCATACATGTATGTAAACCGATGTATGAAGCAGAGTTGGTACCTTCAGTAGTTTCTTGTATTTTCAAGTCTGGTGTGTAGGTAAATGTAAGATAATAATTATGCCATTGTGACTGCCAAGTTTAAATGATATAAGATCAACATAGCTTGATTTAATCAAATTAATTAAAAATTGTGATTCATATTTATAGAGAAAGAAAGAAGCATGTAATGGGACACAGTTCGAAGGAAGGGAATGTTTTAGTTAACGACGCACTCAACACATTTTATTTACGGTTATATGGACTCAGACATATGGTTAAGGACCACACAGATATTGAGAGAGAAAAACCGCTGTCGCCAGTTCATGGGCTACTCTTTTCGATTAGCAGCATGGGATATTTTATATGCACCATCCCATAGAAAGGATAATACATACTACGGCCTTTGTTACACCAATTGTGGAGCACTGGCTGGAGCGAGAAATAGCCCAATGAGTCCACCGACGGGGATCGATCCCGGACCGACCGCGCATCAAACGAACGCTTTACCACTGGGCTACGTCCCGCCCCGAGACACAGTTGGTGCCAATGGGGGAAAACGTTCCTGTTTAAAAGTCTTATCCCCCAATTCGAGATACATGTTATCATCCATAACGAAGTGTAAAATTTCATATATCAACTTGTAGTCTTTACAAACTGTCAAGACAATGAGTAATAACAGCGGCAGACGACCGTTACATCCGGGTAACCCATCTGTGAAATTGATTTCAAGCAGCATGTCGAACGGCAGCTATGGCCGTGGACTGCAGAGATCCGTCTTATCCGAAAGAGTGCGACGTTGTTTAAGAGCAACAGATATCAGCTGCAAACGTGCTCATAACGGACACGACAGCACCGCCAGCGTCGCGTACAGTGGACCCAGCAACATGTCCACTGAAGAAACCCACAGTGGTAAACAGTTCTGTTTACTGAATAAAGATGATTTCACTTATCAAATGCGGATGGTAAGCTTCGCATGTGATGGTGCAGAGGTGAACGATTTGCAGACGGCTGTGTTCTCGAGCCCAACAGACGGGGTCTACCTTCCACCATGCCATATACATTTTCATTTCAACTTATTTCCGTGGTTATATCCAATTAAGGTTCAAGCACGCGGTCCTGGGCACCCACCTCAGCTATCCGGGCTGTCGGTCCAGGACAGTGGGTTAGTTGTTAGTTGGTTAGAGAGAAGAGAGTGTAGTGGCCTTACACCTACCCATCTAGTCCTTAAGAACCCGCTCTGGGTTGGAGCCGGTACCGTGCTACAAACCCTGTACCTACCAGCCTGAAGTCCGATGGCTTAACCACTGCGCCACCGAGGCCGGTACTGCCATATGCATCGTGTTTCTATCATCGTGTACAGAGACGACGTTGTAAAGGTCCGCATCTTACCAATGTTTAGATCGAATCCAAGATTGCTGTTTTTACAACATGGCAACGCGCGTCCCCACACGGCTAGGGTGATTGTGGCTTTCTTAGCACAGCACGGCATCCACGTACTGCCAGGTAGGTCGGTAACTAGTTTAACGTGCTCATATACCACTAGCGTTTCGAACACGAACGTACTGCCATGTACATCTCTTTCCGGAAATACGTAATCATAGCCAGCAGGATGTAACATCTCGCGAAATGCTTTTTTAGCCACTTCCTTTTTCGTAAGCCACGCTCACATGTTACAAAGTAGTTTGTTTTTTTTCCGCGGGACATAAAGATAACTATGAACGAGTAATGCCCTACTATATTTGTAAATTCTGCCAAATATAGATGTGTGTTATCGTAATGAGCATTTAATAACATATTAAGTGATACAAATCAGTTTTATAACTGAACATTATAATTGGCGCATTTCAGTGTGGTTTGTCGTCTAATCTGGATGTACCTACGTAGTCCGACACACCTGCCGTCAATTATGTTTATGACAGATGTATCGTACTACAAACAACTCTCCATAACTAATCGTTCGTAAACTTGACACAATATTAATAATACATGAATATAATATATCGCATAGATGTTTGTTAACGCTTGTTTCAGATACCTACTTTCGTAGAGACCTAAAATTAAAACTGAATATATAATCGTGGGTTAATCCATTATTTACCACCTACATTTAATCCGTCTTAATATCATTAATCTGAATAAACTTACTGTATGTGTTTTATCAATGAGCTTTCAGTTGGGGGTGGAGTGTGTGTGAGGTGATGGGGTTAAATTACCTAATTAATGACACCATGGATATCATCCACCATAAGCCCCCCACCCTAGTGCTAAAGCAAAACCTCAAATTCGGGCAAAACGTATTGAGATATTCGGTCAAAATGTGCTAAATTGTACTTCCATCATTCTATCCTCAAAATGAGTTGTAATCCCTGTAAAAATGCGTAGTGATTCGTTTACACCTCTATATAGCCGTTTGGCAGTAATGCTAATATGAAAAAAACGTTGTTACCCGGATTCGGACATTTTCGTTTAATTCGGGCAAAACCCTGCCTCCCCCCCCACCCACCCCCCCCCACCCCTTACAAAAATGGGAGCCCGTACGCATATGTCATCCACTGAAGGTACTTTTTCATTAATGCGGTATATTACATTACATAATATTTTGCTAATGGCAGGGTTTTAGATTGCACCAAAGCTGCACATATACTATATATGCTGGGGGTAGTTTTTTTTAACTAGTTATCTAACTTATCATGGTTGATTTTATGTGTAATATTAATTTCAGCTACGTAAAGGCCTCCTTATGTGGCCTCAGACCTCAATTAATTTCTCTTTATGTTTCTATATAGCCTTAGTGGCTATAACATTTTTATTAATATCAGCAGGCCCGTGGATTTTTGTATGTACCTTTGCCTGCCTGGGGGACATATACCCTGAAAAGGACAGCCCCTGTTGTTCAGCTCTTTCTCCCAGCATATTGGTTTAAACAAACACACCCTCTAAACCAGGCCGGAGTACTCCCATTTTACACAAAAAGCATTACTTTTGCATGGGCCGGAATTACCACAAACAAGTATGCAATGTCAACAAGTTACACATGTTTACAAACTACATGATCTCCCCTGTCACTTCAGTCAAATAGTTGCCACTTCATAGCTGTCTGCCATGAAATAATCAGTCAAACAGCAGACTACTTGCGCGGTCAAATTTCCGGATGGGAAGATAACTGAAATCTGAGGCCATGTAGACACTCAAAATGGTCGCAGACCATGCGCTTATTGGAGACCGACGCTTATTGGAGACCCGGCCTTTATTGTTTATTTATTTTTAAACTTTAATTTCGAACTGTAACAAATCTTTAAACTTTAACAAAACAATGAACAAAGGGATATTATTGGGATGTCGGCTCTTATTTGAGGCCTGGCGCGTATTAGAGGAAATACGGTGAATAGGAATTAATCCATTACTTAAACGATCAGGGTAGTTTTCCAATTTGTTATATATATATATATATATATATATATATATATATATATATATATATATATATATATATATATATATATATATATATATATATATATATATATATATATATATACCGGGTATGCGAATAACCATACTGTATAGTCCTAGGAAAATGAGACACTTAAGATTTCAATAGAGTAGATTTTACAATACCTAACCACCGATGGTACAATGACATCATCCACAAGGTTATTTGTCCTTTAATACGGTATATTAATCTACATATTTGTTAGGTAATGTATATTTCAGCTAAGTAAACACCTTCTTATACAGATACTAACAATTAAATTTGTATAGATTAATCCATTATCTAAATGATCAGGGTAGATTTCGAAATAATATGTTTAAAAATTCATTCATACATACATACATACATACATACATACATACATACATACATACATACATTCATACTTAATCCACAGCAAGACAACCCAGTTGTCAGTGTCCTAAACCTGTTTGCCAAACCCTAATTTTTGGCTGAACCTTGTATTACGATACCCACACTTGCTCTTTGCGGTTTTTGCATCTTTGGAAGGTGCTGATTGAGGATTGATGCAAACTTTGCACCCTTGAGCGTTTTGAAATATTCAACATGGCATCCAAGATGGCTGCCAAAACACACAACTGGCAATATTTAAGGTATTTTATCACCTATTACAAAACTGTTGATATCTATGACGGTGTTTTAGGGGTAGGCTGGATGAATTACCACTTGGGTGTGCAGAGTTTGGTGCATAATTGTTCTCTGCTAATTCTGGGTCCACATCATTAATCCATTGTTGAACTGTCGCAAGTTGATTAAGGAATTGCTTCATCCTTTAACTCCCATTAATCCATTGTTGAACTGTCCCAAGTTGATTAAGGAATCGCTTCATCCTTTAACTCCCATTAATCCATTGTTGAACTGTCCCAAGTTGATTAAGGAATCGCTTCATCCTTTAACTCCCATTAATCCATTGTTGAACTGTCCCAAGTTGATTAAGGAATCGCTTCATCCTTTAACTCCCATTAATCCATTGTTGAACTGTCCCAAGTTGATTAAGGAATTGCTTCATCCTTTAACTCCAAGATTGATTTCTGAGAGTCTGCGCCGTTTCCATACAGATGTTGTTATATAATTACCGTATGTCAACACTTGTGTTATCCCTAGCATATAAGGGGTTAACCAGTTATTAATGAATAGACTAGTTTCCTCCATCTATATTACTGCGTAACGGAAGTGCGGGGAGTCAGTGGAAACTGGTGGATAAAAGGATGAGGAAATCATGCAAGCCCATGCAGTGCGTTGCGGAGTAGAGGACGGTGGCCATGTCTGTTTTGTTATTGCAAAGGACTGTTGTGTGATGCCTATGGACTGGACTTAATGAAGAAGAAGAAAGAAATGTTTTATTTAACGACGCACTCAACACATTTTATTTACGGTTATATGGCGTCAGACATATGGTTAAGGACCACACAGATTTTGAGAGGAAACCCGCTGTCGCCACATATGCTACTCTTTTACGACAGGAAGCAAGGGGTCTTTTATTTGCGCTTCCCACAGGCAGGATAGCACAAACCATGGCCTTTGTTGAACCAGTTATGGATCACTGGTCGGTGCAAGTGGTTTACACCTACCCATTGAGCCTTGCGGAGCACTCACTCAGGATTTGGAGTCGGTATCTGGATTAAAACCCCCATGCCTCGTCTGGGTTCCGAACCCAGTACCTACCAGTCTGTAGACCGATGGCTAACCACGACGCCACCGAGGCCGGTCGGACTTAATGATGGCATTCGTACATAAGTATTGTTTTGAATTGTATACAGTGTAAAATTAAGTAATGGTTTGAAATATCACTAGTGAAGCCAGTTAAAGTATTTTTGTTTTTCTTTCCACAATTACTATGAGTTGTTTTGATAGTGTAGTTAAGCAGTTTTAATATTTAGAACCCACGTACTGTAACAATGTACATTGTGTAGTTTGAAAATAAAGGGATTAGAAAAAATATACAGGTGTACCAGTTATTCATCGTCACTTACTAAAGCTAACAAAAAGTGAAAATTATTATTGTTATTCGACTGCATTATGCAGAGATAGGTTGTATTTATTATTATTATTATTATTATTATTATATATACATATACATACATACATACATACATATACACACACAGCTGAAACCCGTTGGCTCGAACCCCGTCGGTGCTCGATAAATAAATAAATATTTATAAATACACGGTTTGTCGTTATTTTGTAGTATAGAGAGGAGGAACCAGAAGACATATTGATGACTTAAACCTCAGAATGAAGAACTGTTTCATCTTGATTTCAATTTGGATTGTTATAATCCCAGGTGAGTTCTGGCTGACAAGAATATGTTCCACTCTATTGCTTGATTTCATTGTGAACACATCTTTTGAACTGGCGTGTTTAAAATCCACTTAATTTAATTTAGTAGCACAATGTTTAAGTCTCGAAACGTCTGTAACAAACGCAGACTAATGTTATCGGGTGTTTTTTTTACCTTGTTCGCACACTGATCTGTTAAATACTTGGGCAGTAAATTGCTTCTTGCCCCACCAACCACCGATTTCTCCACTATTAATACAGGTAACAAACTTGTGCACGTGTATTTATCTGTAGATCATGTAGGAATATCGTAATGGTACAATACAGTAAGGCGATTTTGTTGATCTATTTTCAGGAATGATCGCAATTTCCGGTACTGATTTCATTATGTCATTTCCTAACTAACTCACCAACAAATAAAATTGAGATATACTTGTCGACTCCAGTGAATCGTAACGTGGAGGTTAACGTAACAGCGCCAGAATACAAAGGATCCTATGAAACCAACTTCAGTTTAGTTTTGACGCCTGGTAAATCAGAGAATGTCACCATAAACAGGGCATTTAGTCCAGTCATTTTAGTCGCTTTTAGGGCATAACCTTAAACAAATTGCAACACGAAGAAATTTAACTGTTTTCTATTCTACAGAGTCATCTTAATAACATATCAAAAGTATAGAAAAGTATAGAGAACGATTATTTTTTTATTTGAAATTTTCTAAGAGGTATTTAGAAAAAAAATACACATATTTAGTGATTCATTGGAGGGATGGTAGTCCACAATATTCGTGATTTTCTGTCATGAAACTGAAACGTTCTGCTTCAATTAAAAACAAGACAATGTCAGATTAGCATGAATGAATATTTTAGTAAAATTTCAAGATGGCTGCCATTAAATTATGAAGTTTCTTTTTCTTAATGCACTACAGGTATGTCGCCATATACGACTAAGAATATATTCATTCTTTTGACAGTAAAAGCAAGCCAATTTCAGATGGTTATGGATTAATATCTTAGTTAAATTTCAAAATGGCCACCATTTCCAAGATGGCTGCCCCATATTTAAGAGTCATGAACCATACGTAACATTATAGAGAAATTATTACTAGTAATACAAGTTTGTTTTGTTTTTAAAGGATACATAGTTTAGTTTTATAATGAATTATTGTTAGATGACATTTACTTACAAGGTATGATGTTTCAATTATACGTCGCTTTCATCTCCAAAGTCGATAGCAGGGGAATTTGAACAACTCTGTCCTCGGCAACCTCCACATCCAGATGAACATTCCATGCCATGTTTTTTGCACGTACACTTTGCTGACGCACATCCAGATTTACAGTTACATCGTATCACTCGCAGAAGCCAAGCTGGAGCCGCTTCTAAGTGAGTTCGAATAGGAATGAGGCGGTCTTTCCGAAGTTCCCAACCCCAATCTTGTAACAATCTGCTTCAGGTCATCCTCTTGAACATCTCTAGGTGTGTCCTCATCTTCAGTGTGTGTGTCGCCAACTGTGGTTTCCAGGCATCTATCTTCTGGTGGTCCCTTGTCAACTACACCTCTCAAAGTCCGTTCATCCTCATCTCTAGTGTGTGTGTCGCCAACTGTTGCTTCCTCGCCTCTGCCTCCATCTCTCAAAGTCAGATCATCTTCAGTGTGTGTATCTTCTCTCAACCTTGGTCCGTCTTCAATTTCAATTTGCCTCATCTGTCCAAAAGTGCTTGCCATCAAAATAGCATGTAAAGCTGTATCAGTAATGAAATGGGCTCGAATAGATCTAGAAATAGCCTTTCCAGTCAGAAACAGCATTTGGTGAGTAGATGGTTTCAAAGACTTCTCTCAACCCTGATCCAGCCATTATGTGTCCGACACATCCCAAGAAGCTCATTTCCGTATGAAATGCTCCTAGGCGCAAGACAATAGCCTGGAGGTCCTTGTCAAATTGAGAGCTGGCAATGATGCTCTGGGCTTTCCACCAAAGAGGCTGGTCAAAGGTAACGACAGTTATCACGTTGTACTTAGCCGACTGTTTGCAAATGAATTTCAAAGTCGAATAAATACACGAAGGATCGCTAGAGCTCATATCGATCATTGGTAGAAATGTTATTGATGATGGTCCAGGGTGCTGTCCTGTAGAATGCACCGTTTGCATGAAACCTGCCCATGCAGGGCGAGGGTTTTTCAAGGGCCAGGAGACTTTCCACAAGATGTCAAGATTTGAGGTAGGGTCCAGTGTTGCTTCTACGTTAGACAGCTTGTCATATGTAATGCTAGATAATCCATTCCATTCAGACTTGTAAAAATGGACTCCTATTTTCCCAAGTTCTAACATGTCTGAAGTATCTGTTGCTCTCGGAACACGTGTGTAAGCTTTTCTTCCAGGTGTCGACGCCGCTACTATGCCCATCCCATGGAATGTGTTGAAACCATCCAGTGTACGGACATTGTGGTCTACATTGTCCGCAATGAATTGTAACACATCTCCCTCTTCATATCCCTTTACGTCAATGCCATTTGTAGATGCTGCATTGCGTTGGAAGTTTTTTACCTCTGTGTAAGAAGATGAAAATCCATGTTTATGGAGCGTGTCGCTCAGAAATCGGGAGGCGAAATGATGTTGCATTTGTATTCCAAGGCCAATTTGCAATGGTGATATGAAATGCCGTGGACGACATGCTTGCATGATGGCTTGGCCTATTGAGGCTATCTTCACATCAGTATTGGTTCCACCAAATAGCTTCCTTAGCATCAACAACAGAGCACTGGGCAGGAACGCAAGATTTTTCTCGACTGAAGTTAAGTCCTCAATACATGGATATGCATCATCATCATCAAGAGTGATGGACTTTATGTCTTGTCGTAGAAGTTTAGCTGCTAGTTCAACTATGCGGAGTTTCTCCTCATCTTGATCCTGCTGTTTGGGTAACCTATAGAAGTCATGGAGAATTGAAAATGCAGTTTCGTTTAAAGTAACAACGTCAGCTTTTCCATTAACTTCAGCTGTGACGATCTTTTGGCCATAATGGTCTAATAGTTTCTTTTTCATGTAGGGTATACTGTATGGTGGGTCATCTGTGTAGTATTTCATTCTGTTAACAAGTTCAGAAACTGTCATTTGGTCAGCATCGTTGGATTCGAAATACTCAACAACTTTCAGGAAGGCATTTGTTCTGTGGACATCCTCTGGTCTTCCTAGTTTACGTAACTTCTTGACGGGTTCAGCATCGTCAGTTGCATAATTAGGAATCCGTTTCAATGTTCTAAAGTTAGCACTGCAAGTGCGATAGTAAATGGCGTCCTTTGCAAAACAATCACCTGCATATTCTAACCTGGATAGCACTTTTAGACCCCATTCATCTTTTCGCCTGTGGCAAATACTCCGGATTGTATCTTGAAATTGAATTTCTGTCCTTACGGGAATCATAGTAGAATGTCCAGTTTTCCAGTCCTTTTGGTCTCTTTAGCCACAAAAAAGACAATCAGTGCGAAAATTAAATGCGTCTCCAGATGATCGAAGTGCACGTGCCTGTGTGTTTACATCTTTATCTGGAGGACTACGCAATGCAGAAGCAATGCAGTTTGGATTAATATACTTCCTTCTACACTCTTGATGAACGACCTGACCTTCAACGGTATTAACATCGTCGCCACGAGAGATGCTTGCAGCATTTATACTGTCACTACCTTTTCTTCGTAATTTGACAGTTACCCCTTCTAGTGTTTGTTTGCATATTGCGCATGCTTCCATTTTACCTAGATGTAAATAAAATTTACTATTGTAATAATCAGTTTAACTTTTAATAATATTCGTATTTCATATACCATAATTTCCAAGTTTATTGACCGTCATCATAAACCTGTTATTACAGCACAGTCTATTAGTACATTACGTCCAAAATGGGCTTTCATAGTTTTACATTTCAGCAAGAAATTGAAACTGTAGCTTTACTCTTTTAAACTCAAACTATCTTATTCTGTGAGTGAATGATTGCTGTATAATCTTTTAGGAAGGTGGACATTTATTATTTGTATGTGTATGTGCATTTATGAGCAATACGTACAACTGTGATACAAAAACAGTTGTGAAATCACAAACGTTACAAATTATGAATATGTTACGTGTTAATTTTCAATATAATGCCGAATATGTATAATGTTATGTTACTTGTGTATGACCTTTCTTGTGCAATGCATATTTATATATACATATCATATTTATTACTACGCATAACTTCCTAAATACCTGTAGTTAGTTGGTTATAGACTAGCTGTAGATCGCTAACGCTGAACGGCAGGTTTGACCTTGTTTACATGACGTCAAGTATGGTAACTCGACAGTGACGTTATAATTGTTGTTGTATTTGCGTATTTCTATATGTTTACGGATATTCAAATATCTTCGTTATCGTTAGTAGTACGAACTTATACTTTTAATATGTTATTAATATACACATGTACTATATATTTCAGTTGAAAATGTTTGTGTTGCAATTTGTTTAAGGTAAAAGTCTACTTTGACTGGACTAATTCCGCATGCCGCCTGGAACTAGCATCTCGCCACGAACACTGGTGATCACGGCCTCTGATGTAATAGACGTTGTGGGCAGGAATGTGTATCAGTTACGCGGAGATGCATTCAAGGCGATACCAGACAGCTTTTTAGGAAGGGAGTATGTCGTAGTTTCATATGCACCTTTAGGTTGGAAAGTGAAAGATGCGGCCTCGTTCGTTACCGTCAGTGCTGGAATCAGAGCAACGTCAACTCAGCTGACGATCACATTTCCACCATGGAGAAAAGGCGAAACTGTGTTTCTGAACGGCACTTGGTATGGCGCAGAAGACTCTGCCGAGATTTGGCTCAAGTCTCTGGAAACACTTCAGATGCAAACTGAGCACGATCTGACCGGTACTTTCGTAAGAGCAAGCCAACCCGTGGCGGTGTACAGCGGAGTTAACCGAACGGTCGTCTTCAAACGGAACAAGACGTCAAAATGTGTTGGGTCACATTTGCTAGATCAGATGCCACCACTTGATCGGGCAGGGTTCAAGTACGTCGTGTTCGATTACCCTAAGCGAGACGTTCCCCGAACATCTTTGTTTCGAGTAGTCACCACAGAGGTCAACACAACAGTGTTTGTACGTGGGGCAATTAGAAAAGAAATGCTAAAGAAAAAGGGAAAATATTTTACAGTTCACGATCTTCCCAGTTTCGTGTGTTATTCCATTACAGCAACGAAACCAATAATAGTAGCGCACATTAGTATCTCACTGATCGTAAACACAACCAGCAAAACATTGGCGAATCCCACTTTGAATATCCTTACACCAACACAAGGTGGCTACCAGAACACGTCATTTTCCTACAAAATGCTCCCGAACTCTTCCGTCACGATTGTAGCCGCAAACAATGTCACGAATGGTATGAGGTTTGACAATAAAGCGATCAATGCAACATGGAATCTAGTAACTGGCGACCCGTTTCATAAGGTGGCAAACTTTTCGATCGAAACAGCGTTCACTCCCCACATCATCTACCACGTGGGCGGGGAGAAATTCGTGGCATATCTGCACACCGGAATGGATTGCAAGGCTCAAGGCATATCTCTTGGTTTCTCCATGGACATTATCAATCCTGTAAGTATGCATACATACACACACGATATATATATATATATATATGTGTATGTGTGTGTGTGTGTGTGTGTGTGTGTGTGTGTGTGTGTGTGTGTGTGTGTGAGGTGGTGGATGAGGCCATGAAAGGCAGTTCTTCTCCCCCCCCCCCCTAAAAAAACCAACAACAAAAAAACAAAAAACAATTTACTGATAATTGATATTTACGTTTCAAGTATTTAACCTCCCTGAAATGGCTGGAGAATGGTATTTCAGAGACTACATTTCAAAAATGTCTGGAGAGAGGGGGGCAGGGGCATGCCCGCGGAAACCCTGGTGTCTTGCGCCTTCCATGCTCGTTCGTTCCAAGAATTCACTTGCCACTTCGTACAAAAAATTCTAGATACGATCCTGAATACAAAATAACTATAACCACAATTCAACAATGTTCCAGTTATATACATAGTATTGTGTGTATTAGTGATAATATGTCAACTGTTTGTTATCAGCGAACTCGCAAATGATCGATGTAAAGGTAGTTAGTGTCAAACATAGGATTGTTGTTTTATTAGAGCGGGAATCTTTGACTACCGTCTGGTAGGCACGGATTGCGCAGCTTGATATACACTATTCTCTGACGGTGATGAGAACGGCATAACCGTCCGTCTTGCTCTCTTACGGTCGGAGTATTCGGGCTAAGTTTAGGGAATCAAAGTTCGAAATTCAGATGAAGCGTCAACCGACTCTAGGTTCTAGGTAATTTTTTCAAATGGTAATTTTTGCATATAACTTTTCCTTTCACTTATGATTAAATAATTTATTTCTCTAAGGCTATTGGGTGTCACAAAAGGTAATAATAATTCTGAGTGAAATTTAAAAGATTCCAAAACATGTCTGTTACCAAATGTATCATTTCCCATCGGTTTCAGGTGATTACACTCCACCAAAAGTGGCGCACAATCATTATACACTGACAATGTTGTTCACACTGGAGTGGAGGGTCCTTCTTTAAAATAAATGAATGGGTCAAGTGTGTATGGCCGATGCGGACACGGCACAATATTACTTCATCCTTCCTGCACCGCCTGTAGGAGGACTGTATCTCAGGACTAGCTTGACATAATGAGGCTGGTTCGCAACCCCACCGTCCCAATCATCTTGCCAAGTCAAAAAAATATATATTGGTTAATATGAAACTTAAAATCACTGATGCGGACACCAACATAGAAACGGGGCAAATTCAAAGCAATTTTGGCAGCAACATCTGCCTTTTCATTGCCCTTAATTCCAACATGGCGGAGTACCCAACATAATATAACATATTTATTGGCAATGGATAAAACGATACACTTTCGTATTACTATCTATAAAAATGTTCCAGGGATTTAATGACTGCCAATGTTTCAGCAGTAAAGATTAACTCTGAATCGGGCAATCTCGGGTATCTGATGGAAAACAGAATTCCAGTCCACTGATCCGTCTGTGTAAACAGGGATGCAATCACGATACCGCTCTTGGATTTCCATGAAATGTTGTTTATAAATAATTGCATCTGTGCTGAATCTCCAGAAAACAAAAATCATTAAATGTTTTTTCCAGAATATTGTGAAAATAGAAATTAAAAATAAATGCTAATAAATCTAAAATACATATATTTGGTTCAAAACTACCTACAAATAAGACATTTTACATCAAAGACACCAAATTGGTTATTGTAGATAATTATAAATAACTAGGCTTCATATTTTGTAGAAATAGATAATTTATTCAAGCAAAAATGACGCTTATATCGCAAGTTAAAAAATAACTACTTTGTTACAGATTAGAACTAGAAATTTAAATTTACCTATAGACTGTCAGTTACGCTTTTTGGTAGTACTATTGTTCCAATTCTGTTATATTCTTCAGGGTTAGGGTTAGGGTTAGGGTTAGGGTTAGGGTTAGGTACAGACTGTCAGTTACGCTTTTTGGTAGTACTATTGTTCCAATTCTGTTATATTCTTCAGAAATATGGGGATTTGGCAATAATCGAAATATTTGAACAAATACATTTACTATTTTTAAAGACATATTAGAACTTAGAAAAAGTACCCCACTACCTAAGGTTTATGGCGAACTGGATGTTTCCCCTCTGGATATTAAGATCAAAACCTGGAAAAGCTTCTGAAATATCTGCAACATTATATAAAATTATGCTATATCAATACAGACAAGTATGGAATAATAATTTAAATATCTATCAAAACGTATTACTTATAGAATATTGACATCAACACATTCATGCGAAAATTATTGTTCACCTACAGGAGAAACTATGGACAGTCTACATTCGATTCCGGACTAATCATTATTTACCAATTGAAACTGGCCGATGGCAAAACATTGAAAGACAAGACAGAATATGTCCTCTTTGTAACCCTGTTTTAGGTGACGAATATCATTATTTATTTCAGTGTCCTTATTTTACAAATGAAAGATCAACACATCTAAATAGATACTACTACAACAGACCCAACACCTTCAAATTATAATAGCTATTTAATTCTACAAAGTTATCAACTACAAAGAAAGTATGTATATTCCTCAATGCTATTAACACGGGTTTTAAAAGCATGTATATGTTATAATTATATCCAGTGTATTATTATAATTATGTGTATCACATCTAGAGTACACTGCTGTCTTTACAATTATTCTTATATAATTATTGTACACATCTATGTATTATTGATATTATTATATACCATAATTAATTATTATATACCATAATTTGTCAATAGTACACTGCAGCTGTTATTTTATGTATGTAAACCACGTCAATGTATCACCGTTTGGTGATCTTAGAGAAATAAACTTCGGTTCCGTGTGATCTTTCTTTAGATGCATAAGATCGAATACAATTTTCGGTGGCTTGATACACCAAGGTGACAAAACAAAACATGAAGGCGTTTCCCAAATGTCGGTTAATTTATCTCAGTATTGGAAACTAGTAAACACTGCTTAATGCGAATGGCATTTGGCTTCGCATCAAATAACTTTACATACATTGTGTTTGTAATCAAACACCGCATTACGTGCACAATGTTTTGGCATGCAGTTAATCTTGCTGGCATACTGCAGAGAAAGCTTTGTACGTCTAGCACTCCAACTGGGTTCGTGTCGCATTTGTCACATTTATATGAAGAATGTGAACGCATTCTTAACACACGTGTGAATAATGCGTTTTGTGAAGAATGAGGTCAAACATACGTACGATAAGTATAATAATAATTACATTGAACTTCTTTATATAATGAATATTTTAAATCTCAGCTGGTTAATTGTAATGTACCTACAGGCTATTTAAGAATAATGTTGTGTGTTTTAAATCTCAGCTGGTTAATTGTAATGTACCTACAGGCTATTTAAGAATAATGTTGTGTGTTTTAAATCTCAGCTGGTTAATTGTAATGTACCTACAGGCTATTTAAGAATAATGTTGTGTGTTTTATATCTCAGCTGGTTAATTGTAATGTACCTACAGGCTATTTAAGAATAATGTTGTGTGTTTTAAATCTCAGCTGGTTAATTGTAATGTACCTACAGGCTATTTAAGAATAATGTTGTGTGTTTTATATCTCAGCTGGTTAATTGTAATGTACCTACAGGCTATTTAAGAATAATGTTGTGTGTTTTAAATCTCAGCTGGTTAATTGTAATGTACCTACAGGCTATTTAAGAATAATGTTGTGTGTTTTATATCTCAGCTGGTTAATTGTAATATACCTACAGGCTATTTAAGAATAATGTTGTGTGTTTTATATCTCAGCTGGTTAATTGTAATGTACCTACAGGCTATTTAAGAATAATGTTGTGTGTTTTAAATCTCAGCTGGTTAATTGTAATGTACCTACAGGCTATTTAAGAATAATGTTGTGTGTTTTAAATCTCAGCTGGTTAATTGTAATGTACCTACAGGCTATTTAAGAATAATGTTGTGTGTTTTATATCTCAGCTGGTTAATTGTAATATACCTACAGGCTATTTAAGAATAATGTTGTGTGTTTTAGTTGTGCCAGGTTTCAACCAGTGTACCGGGTGACGGGGTCGATAATGATTGTGATGGACGGACGGACGGACGAAGAGACGTGCTGCCGGAACAGAGAACCTGCTGGTAGGAATAATTTATTCAAAAAACTCTACTACGTCAAATAGCTTAAACTATTAAATAAATATAAAAATATATGAAAAAATAAATGTAATATTTTAATTTAATTTAATCAATCAGTAAAAAACAAGTTACAATAAAATAGCAAGTATATAATTTTAGAAATAGAAATAAAAATCTGTTATTTTTTGTGATATTTTTTTCAGACGATGATGGCGATGGAAGATTTAATGAAGACTGCATTTCTAGTGAGTGAATGGATTTTTTCTCATGATCATAATCGTAATCATTATCAGCATCAAATAATTATATGTAAAACGTGTGTTAAAAAAGGAATTGTTTTTCTTTGTGACCTATTTGTTGGACAAGGAAACTTGAGAACATTTCAAGACTTTCAAAAAATGTACAATATTAAAACATATTTCTTGTAATATGCCTCACTAATAAATGCGGTAAAATCGTATACATATGTATACAATTTAGATAATTTAATGGATTATAATTACAACCACATTAGAATTCCACTTTTCCTTTAAAATTATAATTCTTGATAAATAACACAAAGGGTTGAAGGGATATATATCTGATATCAAATCATAAGAAGGTAATTCGAAAAGCCCAAATAAAAGTTACAAATCATTGGGCTATGGAAACGGAAATCAGAGAAAAGAACAAATATAACGAAGATTAATCCATAAGATTCTACCAATAAATACATTAATATTTAAAATAAATTATACATCTATTAATATGTATAGCTTCTGTAACTTGGAACCAGAGACATAGTAAATAGTATCTTTATAAACTGGCTAACGGTCAACACCAAATTATATATTTTTAGTATAAACATTTAAAGCCAAATATTGAATACAAATGTCATTATCAATTTTTTTTTTTTTTTACCAAACAATTCAAACATAAACATTCATAATTATCAACAAATTTGAAAATCATGGTTGAATCTATTGAAGTAAATATGTCATTATATCTACTGGAATTGTCATATACATCGGCAAAGCATTTATATTGCCAATGGGCCAGCATTACTGCGACCATTTCATCATCATCACTAACAAAAGAAACAGTGACGTCACCACCTCAGAAACATCGTCATCACTACCACAGGAAACGGCGTAATGACTACCAAAAAAACATTGTCGTCACTACCAGAGGAAACAGCGTCATGACTACCACAGGAAACAGCGTCAAGACTACCAAAAGAAACATCGTCATCACTAGCACAAGAAACATTGTCATCACTACCACAGAAAACATTATCATCACCAGCACAGGAAACAGCGTAATGACTACCAAAAGAAACATTATCGTCACTCCCACAGGAAACACCGTCATGACTAGCACAGGAAACAGCGTCAAGACTACTAAAAGAAACATCGTCATCACTAGCACAAGATACATTGTCATCACTACCAGAGGAAACATTGTCATCACTAGCACAAGAAACATTGTCATCACTAGCACAAGAAACATCGTCAT
>NW_024532169.1:0-6076 GCF_016097555.1 Gigantopelta aegis
AAAAAAAAAAACCCAATAAATTTGGTAAAAAAGGCAAAGTTGGATTTTGTTAGTCAATATTGAGATTTTAATTTTTTTACATATTGAATTTTAATGAGTTTCTCATTATTGCAATTGGACAGAAGATCTAAATATAATGAATATATCACTACTAAATGTAATTAACACTTTAAATAAATAGTATACCAGTTTTTTAACAAGATTAAATTCTCTAATAATACATTTCACCTACATTTATGTAAATTACACATTTCATTCCATTTTTTCAAAATGGTCTTTTTATCCTTAGAAAATCTAATAGGCTATATTCTATGCTGTCTGAATGTATTTATTGTGTTCAGTAATCAGATGCTGGTATACTTGTCAAGTTTATGCAGAAATGTTCCCAAAAGTTTTAACATTTTTTGCTTGTAATACATATGGCATAATAATCCATAATGCATATTCAGTGGTCAGTACTACAAACTCCTTCCAATCAGAAATACTACACTGAGGTAAATCCCAGACACTGGCACATGACTAACACACTGTTAACAGGTTATCACCTGGAAACTGAAAAATATGGTGCAAGTACCTCTTGGTAGGATTTATATCAGCATTTTTGGTGACAAATCTTCATTTTCAAAGTTGTCGTCTACAAAAAAATATTCGGGTGTATCCTAAGTAATATCTGTAGGGCATATTCATATTAATATGCATTTATATGGACTGTTTTGCCTTTTACAAAGGTGGCTACATGTCTAATACAGTAATGACGTTGATTTAAGTAAATACAGCAGGTCAAAATTGAATATGAGGCCTATCATTGTCTAATTTTTCCCTGGAATTAGTGTGTAAACATTTGTTGCAAATGGCCCCAATTTTGTGACTTTCACCATCCCTCTGACACATTTCTAATAATGTATCATGATTCAGTCACCATATCTTTACTAAGCCTCCACTTATCATATCTAAAATGCAAATTTTACAGTTTTAGATTTTTTTGTTTTCTCAAATTTAAATTTAAGTTTATATTTAATTAAAAAATGAAGTAAATCTAATGATTGATTTTTTTTCTTTAAATATTTCAAAAATCTTTCCAAGACAACACTGTGCAGATAGAACATATGTAGAAGAAAAATAGCTGCTCATTGTATGAAGAAATTTCCAAAAATTGATAAAGTTATTACCTTTTGAAGTTGGTGTCCCTCAAGTTTTCCATTGCTAAAATGGCCATGGCACGGCACTGTGGTAGGTGTTTTAACACAGCCTCTGTATACTCTCAGTTTAAAGGTGACATACCGATACTTACCGAGCATTGCTTAATATGTAATCAAAATCATTGGAAATGCATTAGTGTGGGCCAGTTTTTAGGGGAAAAAATGGACTGATAGGCCTCAGATTACAGTTATCTTCCCATTTGGTTGTCCAAAATCCGGAAGTTTTCACCGCGCAAGTAGTCTGCTGTTTTGACTGTGATTATTTCATGGCAGACAGCTATGAAGTGGCAACTGTTTGACTGAAGTGACAGGGGATAGCATGTAGTTTTTGTAAACATGTGTAACTTGGTTGACATGAAGACTTGTTTGTGGTAATTCCGGCCCATGCAAAAGTCGTGCTTTTTGTGTAAAATGGGTGTACTCCGGCCTGGTTTCGAGGGTGTGGTCTGTTTAAACCCCATATGCTGGGAGAAAGAGCTGGACAACAGGGGTTGTCCTTTTCAGGGTATGTGTCCCCCCATGCAGGCAAGGTACATACAAAACTTCACGGGCCTGCTGATATTAATAAAAATGTTTATAGCCACTAAGGCTATATAGAAACATATAGCGAAATTAATTGTGGTCTGAGGCCTGATATAGTTCACACATTACACCGGTTAAAATGCTTGATTCTGATGAAAGTATTATAACCAGAGAGGTGAAATTACACAGACTGATTGTGCATACCACAAGGAATATGAAAAACTAATTTATTTATTTTCTAAATCTTTTCTTATTAATTAAAAAACATTTTTTTGAATTTATTAAAAATTAAAATTAAAATTTTCAACTTTTAAATTTCAGTATCCTCCAAAATAGCATAAGATGACCTCTGATGTTACTACAGGTTGTTGCAATATTTTTTAACAGTTTTTGAGCTAATAATTTGGTAAAAAAGAGCAAAAGTTGGATTTTTTGTTAGTCAATATTGAGATTTTAATTTTTTTTTAACATATTGAATTTTAATGAGTTTCTCAATTATTGCAATTGGACAGAAGATCTAAATATAATGAATATATCACTACTAAATGTAATTAAACACTTTAAATAAATAGTATACAGTTTTTTAACAAGATTAAGTACTCTAATAATACATTTCACCTACATTTATGTAAATTACACACTTCAGTCATTTTTCAAAAATGGTCTTTTAATCCTTAGAAAATCTAAATAGGCTAATATTCTATGCTGTCTGAATGTATTTATTGTGTTCAGTAATCAGATGCGTGGTATACTTGTCAATTTATTGCAGAAAATGTGCCAAAAAGGTTAACATTTGGCTTGTAATACATATGGCAGAATAATCCATAATGCATATTCAGTGGTCCTTACTACACAACATCCTCCCAATCAAGAAATACTACACTGAGGTATCCCAGACACTGGCACATGACTACACTTGTTAACAGTTATCACTGGAAACTGAAAAATATGGGCAAGTACCTCTTGGTAGGATTTATATCAGCATTTTGTGACAAAATCTTCATTTTCAAAGTTGTCGGTCAACAAAAAAATATATGATGGTGTATACCTAAGTAATATCTG
This sequence comes from Gigantopelta aegis, assembly GCF_016097555.1. NCBI lineage: Eukaryota > Metazoa > Mollusca > Gastropoda > Neomphalida > Peltospiridae > Gigantopelta > Gigantopelta aegis. The sequence goes on from NW_024532169.1 coordinate 2,784, forward strand.
TAGGGCATATTCATATTAATATGCATTTATATGGACTGTTTTGCCTTTTACAAAGTGGCTACATGTCTAATACAGTAAATGAAGTAGATTAAGTAAATACAGCAGGTCAAAATTGAATATGAGGCCTATCATGTCTAATTTTCCCTGAAATTAGTGTGTAAACATTTGTTGCAAATGGCCCCAATTTTGTGACTTTCACCATCCCTCTGACACATTTCTAATAATGTATCATGAATTCAGTCACCATATCTTTACTAAGCCTCCACCTTATCATATCTAAAATGCAAAAGTTTTACAGTTTTAGATTTTTTTTTGTTTCTCAAAAAATTAAAATTTAAGTTTAATATTTAATTAAAAATGAAGTAAAATCTAATGATTTGATTTTTTTCCTTTAAATATTTCAAAATCTTTCCAAGACAACCACTGTGCAGATAGAAACATATGTAGAAGAAAAAATAGACTGCTCATTGTATGAAGAAATTCAAAATTTGATAAAGTTATTAACATTTGAAGTTGGTGTCCCTCAAGTTTCCATTGCTAAAATTGGCCATGGCAAGGCACTGTGGTAGGTGTTTTAACACAGCCTCTGTATACTCTCAGTTTAAAGGTGACATACCGATACTTACTCCGAGCATTGCTTTAATATGTATATCATTGGAATGCATTAGTGGGGCCAGTTTTTAGGGGAAAAAATGGACTGATAGGCCTCAGATTTACAGTTATCTTCCCATTTGGTTGTCCAAAATCCGGAAGTTTCACCCGCGCAAGTAGTCTGCTGTTTGACTGTGATTATTTCATGGCAGACAGCTATGAAGTGGCAACTGTTTGACTGAAGGTTGACAGGGGATAGCATGTAGTTTGTAAACATGTGTAACTTGTTGACATTGAAGACTTGTTTGTGGTAATTCCGGCCCATGCAAAAGTAGTGCTTTTTGTGTAAAATGGGTGTACTCCGGCCTGGTTTAGAGGGTGTGTCTGTTTAAACCAATATGCTGGGAGAAAGAGAGCTGGACAACAGGGGTTGTCCTTTTCAGGGTATGTGTCCCCCATGCAGGCAAAGGTACATACAAAACTTCACGGGCCTGCTGATATTAATAAAAATGTTATAGCCACTAAGGCTATATAGAAACATATAGCGAAATTAATTGTGGTCTGAGGGCTGATATAGTTCACGTACATTACACCGGTTAAATGCTTGATTCTGATGAAGTATTATAACCAGAGAGGGAAATTACACAGACTGATTGTGCATACCACAAGGAATATGAAAACTAATTTATTTATTTTCTAAATATTTTATTAAATTAAAAACATTTTTTTTGAATTTATTAAAAATTCAAATTAAAATTTTCAACTTTTAAATTTCAGTATCCTCCAAAATAGCATAAGAATGACCTCTTGATGTTACTACAGGTTGTTGCAATATTTTTTAACAGTTTTGAGCTAATAATTTGGTAAAAAAGAGCAAAAGTTGGATTTTGTTAGTCAATACTTGAGATTTTTATTTTTTTTACATATTGAATTTTAATGAGTTTCTCCATTATTGCAATTGGACAGAATATCTAAATATAATGAATATATCACTACTAAATGTAATTAAACACTTTAAATAAATAGTATAAACAGTTTTTAACAAGATTAAGTACTCTAATAATCCATTCACCTACATTTATGTAAATTACACACTTCAGTCATTTTTCAAAATGGTCTTTTATCCTTAGAAAATCTAATAGGGCTAATATTCTATGCTGTCTGAATGTATTTATTGTGTTCAGTAATCAGATGCTGGTCTACTTGTCAAGTTTATTGCAGAAAATGTGCCAAAAAGGTTAACATTTGGCTTGTAATACATATGGCAGAATAATCCATAATGCATATTCAGTGGTCATTCCTACAAACCTCCTTCCCACTCAAGAAATACTGACACTGAGGTATCCCAAGAGACCCTGGCCACATGACTACACTTGTTTAACAGTTATCACTGGAAACTGAAAAATATGGTGCAAGTACTTATCTCGTGGTAGGAGTTTATATCAGCCCTTTTGTGACCAAATTTCATTTTCAAAGTTGTCGTCAACGAAAAAAAATATTATGGTGTATACGCCTAAGTAATAATCTGTATGGGGCATATTCACATTAATATGCATTTATATGGAGCTGTTTTGCCTTTTATCAAAGGGGCTTACATGTCTTAATATCCGTGTAAATGAAGTATAGTAAGTAACTCCAAGGGCAGGTGCAAATTGTAATATGAGTCGCTATGCATGTCTAATTTTCTCCTCTGGAACTTAGTGTAAACATTTGTTGCTTAAATGGCGCCCAATTTTGTGGACTTTCACCATCCTCTCTGACACATTTCTAATAAGATATCATAGAATTCAGTCACGCATATCTTACTTAAGGCCTCCACTTCTCATATCTAAATGGCGAAGAAAATTTTTACAGTTTTAGATTTTTTTGTTTCTCATAAATTAATTTTACGTTTCATATTAATAAAAACATGAAGTTAAATAATAGGATTTTTTTCCTTTAAAATTCAAAAATCTTTCCAAGACAACACGTGAAGATAGAAACATATGTAGAAGAAAAAATAGGCTGCTCATGTATGAAGAAATTCCAAAAATTGATAAAGTTATTACATTGCTGAATTGTGTCCCTCAAGTTTCCATTGCTTTAAAATTGGCCATGGCAAGGCACTGTGGTGGTAGGTGTTTTAACACAGACTCTGTACTCTCGTTAAAGGTGACATACCGATACTTACCGAGCATTGCTTTAATATGTATATCATGGAATGCATTAGTGTTGGCCAGTTTTTAGGGGAAAAACTGGACTGATAGGCCTCAATTACAGTTATCTTCCCATTTGGTTGTCCAAAATCCGAAGTTTCACCGCGCAAGTAGTCTGCTGTTTGACTGTGATTATTTCATGGCAGACAGCTATGAAGTGGCAACTGTTTGACTGAAGTGACAGGGATAGCATGTAGTTTGTAAACATGTGTAACCTTGTTGACATTGAAGACTTGTTTGTGGTAATTTCCGGCCCATGCAAAAGTAGTGCTTTTTGTGTAAAATGGGTGTACTCCGGCTGGTTTAGAGGGTGGTCTTTTTAAACTAATATGCTGGGAGAAAGAGCTGGACAACAGGGGTTGTCCTTTTCAGGGTACGTGTCCGCCATGGCAGGCAAAGGTACATACAAGCCGACGGGCCTGCTGATATTAATAAAAATGTTATAGCCACTAAGCTATATAGAACATATAGCGAAATTAATTGTGGTCTGAGGCCTGATATGTTCAC
>NW_024532170.1:0-5039 GCF_016097555.1 Gigantopelta aegis
GATTGATATTATTGTTTATATCAGTAGTTGGTACTGCATTAACTTGGATGGGTTTAAGCCACCATTTATTAAAGTTTGAGCTGAAAAAACCTTCACTTCCCCTTCCTATCCCTATGAGATATAACAACTACTAGTACTCAATAGCTTTCATTATATCTATTTTGTAGTAGTATTCTCCAATAAAAAGTTTTTTGTTTGACATGTAATCGAACACACTATGAACACATAAAAAAATAAGTAGCATAACTTTTAAAATTTACACAAGCTATTATTGTTATTAAAAATTTAAAAAAAGTTCTAGTATATAAAACAAATTCAGTTGTAATATGATAAATTGTCAACAGAAAGCTGCATGCAGTAAAGTCAATATAGTTAGCAGTGGTTTCATAATAATTCTACAGACTGAACCAAATCAGAAAATGTTGGTCTCTCATCGGATTACATTTCCAAACAGGACATCATCAATTTATACTCTGAAGATGATAATTATAATTACAATGCATATTATTTATTATCTAGTTTCTTACATTTCCTCAGAACATGCTGCATTATTTTGGACTGAGAAGTCTGCCCTCCACTGTCCAATAACTGAACAAACACTCAAGGATCTAGACCAGGATAGGGAGTTTTTACCAAGACTGAACCCCTCCCAACATAACACACCATATTGACCACTATGTAATGGGATAAAAGAAAATCTTTAGCAATAAATGTACTTTACTGACTACATCTGTTTTCTCGTGAATAGACCATCATGAAGGCTTTCTAATGCCATCCCACTTAACAGGTAGTTTTTATAACAGTTTCATCACAATCATCTTTCTTACATTGTCTAAATAGTTTGTGCATACAAAATCTTTTGAGAGCCCAAATCAGCAACTTTAATAATCCCATTAGCATCAATCCTAAATAAACAGAGTGAATTGAGGAGAGCTAACAACAGCTTTACATGCAGTTTCTAGCAGCAAGATCTCTTTGCACAAATTTTTGTTGAGCTAGATACAACATTCCCTTAGCAACTGTAAGCACATAGAAAAGAAGCTCCTTCCTTGCATTGAGTACAATATCATCATCACTGTTTTCAGCAATTTTTAAATTTAGTCTCTCTTTCTTTATTATAACACAACTACTACCTCTAGCCTAAAAGGCATTATAATGCAGGTGCCTGACCAAATCAAGACAGAACTCCAATAAGAGAAAGTACATTAGGATGATCAAAAGAGGACATCTTTAAACTCTCTTCCATAATGGAGTTGACATCATTCTTTACTGTAAAGACCTCCATGTTGAAGGTACAAATGATACAAATGATTTTAGAGTTAGTGACAGTACTGTACCTTTGAGTGTTTAACAGCAACAGTACTGGAGCACTTTAATGATGTCACCATCAGAATTTAGTAGTCCTCGATAAACTATACCAAATTCACCTTCATTCATGTATGATATAGAGTAAATCAAATTGATATATATTAACAATACCTTGACCAACAGTCTCTTGTAATTGCAACAATGATCCTGAAATAATCCTGTGCATAGATAACCGTTTTAAATATGAAGATGAAACACCATAAAATTTGTGTGTCCTTAGCATTTCAGTGACTCTCTTTTCTTTGTTATCACTGTATTATACTGTAGGATTATTGCTTCTTCTGCAGTAGCCAGTGTTAAGTTTTTGATATTTAGAGAATATTTTTTCCATATTATGAGGTCATAGAGATGTCCCTACAAAAAAAAAAAATTATTATTTTGTAATACAATAACCACTATAATAATAAATTACATGACATCTTCTATACATTTAAACTAAACTCACTAACTACATTACCTAGTTTGGCTTTTGTTCTTTTCTTTTTTTTAAACATTACTATTACAATAATCACTGATGTTATAGACAGGAGTACTACAATTGATACAGCAATGCTTATAATTAAATAAGTTGCCCAGCTACTAGCTGAATTTGAGGATTGGGTGATGTAGGTGAAAAAGATGGAATATACGTTCCAATTGATGTAGGTGATGATGACAGAAGGATATGGTGTAGATGACAAAAGCTCTGATGTAGGAGAAAATGTTAGAAATATATGGGACGTTGTGCATGCGCAGTTGATGTTAGGTGATCGGGAGGGATAGAATATATGTTTACAGTTAAAAATCTGGGAACAGATGCTATAGTTCACAATTAAAAGTCTGATATAGATGAGATCATGAACATATGGTGCATGTAGTCTAGTGTTGTTCTAGTGTAGATTATAATTTAATATCAAAGGCCTAATTTTAGTTCAATAATTTTTAACTAAGGGCAAATATTTATAAGCCTTTTCTGATTAAATCTGGCTAGTGAAGACAGTACATGTTTAAGAAATAAACTAATTTCAATAGCTTATTGATACTAGGCTGATGTAAAAGTTGTATGATCAAAATTTTGTCAACTAATTGTGACATATTATCATGTATGTACTAAAGTAGGCTAAATATAATATTTTTTTGTTCCACTATGTTAAATAACAGCTTGAACTTACAAGGCAATAAAAGTTATAATTGCAGTGTAATTAGTCTGAAAATAAATTACCCCAGCTATAGTTTAATGTCAAAACTATGTCTTTGACCACCATGTGAGAGCGCCGTTTGTGTCAAAATTAAAATAATTGAAGGATTTTATAATCCTATAATTAAATATAATAAAATATGACCAGATATTTTAAATACATATGGGAATTTATAAATGTTTGTTAGTGATTTGTAAAAATGTCAGGAATTTATAATAACAACATCTATAAAATTCCCACACACATTTATAAAACCTCTTTTCGTATTTATTACATTTATTATAGCATTTATAAATTTCTGTTTGCATTTACTATATTTTATTGTGGGATTTATAAATCCTTAGCACAATAATTAAAATATATTAAAGTATTTAGTTTTAACACAAATGGCGCCTCATAGAGAGCTACCTTTGCTACATGGCAGCAACTTTTAATTATTATGTAGTGCATGTATATTATGTTATGTCAATTTAGCTGAATGCATGTCAAAACTCTGATTATGGTAGTTAACTTACGTCTGACTGTTAGTTTTCCATGTCTGTTTGTCCTGAGCCCAATACTACATGAGAACATTTGTGAAGTCTCCCTCTTGTAGTCCTCCATTAACTACATAAGTACAGGAGACTTTGTACGGTGTTTAAGAAGTCACAAGAAATATTTGCAGTGACATGACCAAATTGTAAGGTTTTGGACAATTAAGTCTTGTATAATTTCCATTTGTATGACAACCCATATTACTGTTGTGTCATTTGTTGTGTCAAACAATTGAAATGTCATCATTTCATTACTTCTCACTGATGCTTCACAAGTGAAGAAGTATGTCTCATTGACTTGAATAGTTATATGTCTCAGGTAATAAGCTAATATTTTATTCATACCACCTATTATTAAGAGTGAAAGAATACTGTAACAATTAATAGATAATGGTTATAGTATACATACCTTCTTTAGTACTAACTGTGAGATCATTGCCATTATAATTAATGGATTAGTGATTAATTGTAACTTTACATTGGTATCTGGCCTCTATCAGAGGTGTATAAAATGGAACAGATAGTTCATGAGTGGACGAATTAATGGAGAAAGGAGGCTGGATTTTTGTTGTTCTCTTATTTTCTTAGTAGTTCCTGAAACTTTAACCTCCCATATCAGAGTATAGCCATCAGGATAGACTCCTGGTTGATAGGCACATTTAAAACCAGTGGTTCACCCCATGTGAAAGATTGATTAGAATTAATGTTAGTTTCACAGGTATAGCTACAAGAGAATTGAAAATATAATTTTATCTAGGAGAATGTCAATCATGACACTTACGTATAAGGTTTTTAGGTTCAGATATACTGGCATCACTGTTAAATTTACATGTATAATTTTCCTTCATTGTTTTTTATTTAGAGTGAAATTGTGATATTCTGACGGTTGGTCCCTAACGACTCGGGAGTCCACTTTTGGAGTTAGTATAAAAGAAGATTGCATTTACTGATCTCTCAGTTAAAAAGCATTTTTACACGTTAGACCTCACAAAATTATTGGTTTTTTCGGCGACTTTATTTCAGAGGTACCCGTAGCTCGAGTTGCAAGGAGATAAAGACCCATACCAACTAACGTTATTAACCTTGTACACTGGCTGTAGTTGTAGTTGAACAATCAATATTTTCACTCAGAACTTACTAATCTTCGCCCACGCAGTGAGCAATAGTTATTATAACCCTCTCCGTGTAAAAATGTATGGTGCTATAGAGTGGTACTGTTTTGATATATTAATTGTTTGTTGATGAACATATCAAATAGTACAACTCCAACTCCTGTATAACACCATAGACTCGAATGAATGTATATAATTTAAGGGATAAAGGTGGGATTTGTGTAGAATGACTGGTACCTGGCCTAGTATATCATGTTGTTACTGAATTCTTTATAGTAGAAACCCTGGTCATCCAACACTACTGTGAACATTTTTTTCTTAGTAGGTCAGACCCTTTCCTAGAACGTTAATAGTGGACTTGGAGTAAGTTAATGTTTGTACTCAGTTGGCTTAGGAGCCAAGGTCTCCATGACTATATGCATACTGCTAAGACTACATATTGTTATTGTAATTAACCAGATCCTTCCTATAGAATTGGAGTATATAAGTGCTGTACTAAATTGCATTTGGCTGCAAGAGCCAAGTCTGATTATATCAACAAGATACTTTTATCATAGTAAGTAGCCAGCTCAGATCCTTTTCTAGTATATAAATGCCTGTATGACCCACGTCAAACTACATTTCATCTCAGTGCACAAATAAATATACTAAGAAATTTGACCTGATTTACAAACCAGGTACTTTCAAAATATTTGTGACCTGATTTGTGAAAAATGCCACTGTTAAAACATCTCAAAAAACATACAGTTGTTATATATGCCATAACTATTCTCTTATGTATGCACAACTGTTTTTTGTTATCTTTTAACAATGTTTTTTTTCACAAATAAGGTCACAAATTTTTGACA
>NW_024532171.1:0-5905 GCF_016097555.1 Gigantopelta aegis
AAAAAAATAACATTGTTTTTACTTCATTTTTTAATTATATTAACCTTAAATTAAATTTTTTGGAAACAAAAAATCTAACTTGTAAATTTTGCAATTTAGATATGCTAAGTGGAGCTTGAGTAAAGAGTATGGTGACTGAATTCATGCTACTTATTAGAAATGTGGGCGAGGGATGGGAAAGTCACAAATTTGGGCATTTGCACAATGTTGACACACTATTTTCAGGGAAAATATACATGATAGGCCTCATATCAATTTTGACCGGCTGTATTTACTTAATCTACTTCATTACTGTACTATACCTGTAGCCACTTTGTAAAAAGGCAAAACAGTCCATATAAATGCCATATTACATATGAAGATGCCCTACAGAGATTACTAGGTATACACCATAATTATTTTTTTTGTTGACGACAACTTTGTAAATGAAGAATTTTGTCAAAAAATGCTGATATAAATCCTACCAAGAGGTACTTGCACCATATTTTTCAGTTTTCCAGTGATAACTGATTAACAAGTGTAGTCATGTGCCAGTGTCTGGGATACCTCAGTGTAGTATTTCTTGATTGGAAGGATGTTTGTAGTAATGACCACTGAATATGCATTATGGATTATTCGCCATATGTATTACAAGCCAAATGTTAACCTTTTTGGCACATTTTCTGCAATAAACTTGACAAGTATACCAGCATCTGATTACTGAACACAATAATACATTCATACAGCATAGAATATTAGCCTATTAGATTTTCTAAGGATAAAAGACCATTTTTGAAAAATGACTGAAGTGTGTAATTTACATAAATGTAGGTGAAATGTATATATTAGAGTACTTAATCTTGTTAAAACTGTATACTATTTATTAAAGTGTTTAATTACATTTGTAGTGATATATTCATATATTTTAGATCTTCTGTCCAATTGCAATATTGAGAAACTCATTAAAATTCATATGTAAAAAAATTAAAATCTCAATATTGACTAACAAAATCCAACTTTTGCTCTTTTTTACCAAATTATTAGCTCAAAACTGTTAAAAAATATTGCAACAACCTGTAGTAACATCAGAGGTCATTTTATGCTATTTTGGAGGATACTGAAATTTAAAGTTGAAAATTTTTTTAATTTAATTTTTAATAAATTCCAAAAAAAATGTTTTTTAATTTAATAAAATATTAGAAAATAAATAAATTAGTTTTCATATTCCTTGTGGTATGCACAATCAGTCTGTGTAATTTCACCTCTCTGGTTATAATACTTTCATCAGAATCAAGCATTTAACCGGTGTAATGTGTGAACTATATCAGGCCTCAGACCACAATTAATTTCGCTATATGTTTCTATATAGCCTTAGTGGCTATAACATTTTTATTAATATCAGCAGGCCCGTGAAGTTTTGTATGTACCTTTGCCTGCATGGGGACACATACCCTGAAAAGGACAACCCCTGTTTTGTCCAGCTCTTTCTCCCAGCATATTGGTTTAAACAGACACACCCTCTAAACCAGGCCGGAGTACACCCATTTTACACAAAAGCACTACTTTTGCATGGGCCGGAATTACCACAAACAAGTCTTCAATGTCAACAAGTTACACATGTTTACAAACTACACATGCTATCCCCTGTCACTTCAGTCAAACAGTTGCCACTTCATAGCTGTCTGCCATGGAAATAATCACAGTCAAACAGCAGACTACTTGCGCGGTGAAACTTCCGGATTTTGGACAACCAAATGGGAAGATAACTGTAATCTGAGGCCTATCAGTCCATTTTTTCCCCTAAAAACTGGCCCACACTAATGCATTCCAATGATATACATATTAAAGCAATGCTCGTAAGTATCGGTATGTCACCTTTTAAACTGAGAGTATACAGAGGCTGTGTTTAAAACACCTACCACAGTGCCTTGCCATGGCCAATTTTAGCAATGGAAACTTGAGGGACACCAACTTCAAATGTAATAACTTTATCAAATTTTGGAATTTCTTCATACAATGAGCACTATTTTTTCTTCTACATATGTTCTATCTGCACAGTGTTGTCTTGGAAAGATTTTGAATATTTATAGGAAAAAAAATCAATCATTAGATTTTACTTCATTTTTAATTAATATTAAACTTAAATTTAAAATTTTTGAAAACAAAAAAATCTAAAACTGTAAAATTTTGCATTTTAGATATGATAAGTGGAGGCTTAGTAAAGATATGGTGACTGAATTCATGATACATTATTAGAAATGTGTCAGAGGGATGGTGAAAGTCACAAAATTGGGGCCATTTGCAACAAATGTTTACACACTAATTTCAGGGAAAATTAGACATGATAGGCCTCCTATTCAATTTTGACCTGCTGTATTTACTTAATCTACTTCATTTACTGTATAGACATGTAGCCACTTTGTAAAAGGCAAAACAGTCCATATAAATGCATATTAAATGAATATGCCCTACAGATATTACTTAGGTATACACCATAATTTTTTTTTGTTGACGACAACTTTGAAAATGAAGATTTTGTCACAAAATGCTGATATAAATCCTACCAAGAGGTACTTGCACCATATTTTTCAGTTTCCAGTGATAACTGTTAACAAGTGTAGTCATGTGCCAGTGTCTGGGATACCTCAGTGTAGTATTTCTTGATTGGAAGGATGTTTGTAGTAATGACCACTGAATATATGCATTATGGATTATTCTGCCATATGTATTACAAGCCAAATGTTAACCTTTTTGGCACATTTTCTGCAATAAACTTGACAAGTATACCAGCATCTGATTACTGAACACAATAAATACATTCAGACAGCATAGAATATTAGCCTATTAGATTTTCTAAGGATAAAAGACCATTTTTGAAAAATGACTGAAGTGTGTAATTTACATAAATGTAGGTGAAATGTATTATTAGAGTACTTAATCTTGTTAAAAACTGTATACTATTTATTTAAAGTGTTTAATTACATTTAGTAGTGATATATTCATTATATTTAGATCTTCTGTCCAATTGCAATAATTGAGAAACTCATTAAAATTCAATATGTAAAAAAAATTAAAATCTCAATATTGACTAACAAAATCCAACTTTTGCTCTTTTTTACCAAATTATTAGCTCAAAACTGTTAAAAAATATTGCAACAACCTGTAGTAACATCAGAGGTCATCTTATGCTATTTTGGAGGATACTGAAATTTAAAAGTTGAAAAATTTTTAATTTTAATTTTTAATAATTCAAAAAAAATGTTTTTTAATTTAATAAAATATTTAGAAAATAAATAAATTAGTTTTCATATTCCTTGTGGTATGCACAATCAGTCTGTGTAATTTCACCTCTCTGGTTATAATACTTTCATCAGAATCAAGCATTTAACCGGTGTAATGTGTGAACTATATCAGGCCTCAGACCACAATTAATTTCGCTATATGTTTCTATATAGCCTTAGTGGCTATAACATTTTTATTAATATCAGCAGGCCCGTGAAGTTTTGTATGTACCTTTGCCTGCATGGGGGACACATACCCTGAAAAGGACAACCCCTGTTGTCCAGCTCTTTCTCCCAGCATATTGGTTTAAAACAGACACACCCTCTAAACCAGGCCGGAGTACACCCATTTTACACAAAAAGCACTACTTTTGCATGGGCCGGAATTACCACAAAACAGTCTTCAATGTCAACAAGTTAACATGTTTACAAACTACATGCTATCCCCTGTCACTTCAGTCAAACAGTTTGCCACTTCATAGCTGTCTGCCATGAAATAATCACAGTCAAACAGCAGACTACTTGCGCGGTGAAACTTCCGGATTTTGGACAACCAAATGGGAAGATAACTGTAATCTGAGGCCTATCAGTCCTTTTTTTTTTCCCCTAAAAACTGGCCCACACTATGCATTCCAATGATATACATATTAAAGCAATGCTCGGTAAGTATCGGTATGTCACCTTTAAACTGAGAGTATACAGAGGCTGTGTTAAAACACCTACCACAGTGCCTTGCCATGGCCAATTTTAGCAATGGAAACTTGAGGGACACCAACTTCAAAATGTAATAACTTTATCAATTTTGGAATTTCTTCATACAATGAGCAGCTATTTTTTCTTCTACATATGTTCTATCTGCACAGTGTTGTCTTGGAAAGATTTTGAAAATATTTATAGGAAAAAAAATCAATCATTAGATTGTACTTCATTTTTAATTAATATTAAACTTAAATTAAATTTTTTGAAAACACAAAAAATCTAAAACTGTAAAATTTTGCATTTTAGATATGATAAGTGGAGGCTTAGTAAAGATATGGTGACTGAATTCATGATACATTATTAGAAATGTGTCAGAGGGATGGTGAAAGTCACAAAATTGGGGCCATTTGCAACAAATGTTTACACACTAATTTCAGGGAAAATTAGACATGATAGGCCTCATATTCAATTTTTGACCTGCTGTATTTACTTAATCTACTTCATTTACTGTATTAGACATGTAGCCACTTTGTAAAAGGCAAAACAGTCCATATAAATGCATATTAATATGAATATGCCCTACAGATATTACTTAGGTATACACCATAATATTTTTTTTGTTGACGACACTTTGAAAATGAAGATTTTGTCACAAAATGCTGATATAAATCCTACCAAGAGGTACTTGCACCATATTTTTCAGTTTCCAGTGATAACTGTTAACAAGTGTAGTCATGTGCCAGTTGTCTGGGATACCTCAGTGTAGTATTTCTTGATTGGAAGGATGTTTGTAGTAATGACCACTGAATATGCATTATGGATTATTCTGCCATATGTATTACAAGCCAAATGTTAACCTTTTTGGCACATTTTCTGCAATAAACTTGACAAGTATACCAGCATCTGATTACTGAACACAATAAATACATTCAGAGACCGCATAGAATATTAGCCTATTAGATTTTCTAAGGATAAAAGACCATTTTTTGAAAATGACTGAAGTGTGTAATTTACATAAATGTAGGTGAAATGTATTATTAGAGTACTTAATCTTGTTAAAAACTGTATACTATTTATTTAAAGTGTTTAATTACATTTAGTAGTGATATATTCATTATATTTAGATCTTCTGTCCAATTGCAATAATTGAGAAACTCATTAAAATTCAATATGTAAAAAAATTAAAATCTCAATATTGACTAACAAAATCCAACTTTTGCTCTTTTTTACCAAATTATTAGCTCAAAAAAAAACTGTTAAAAAATATTGCAACAACCTGTAGTAACATCAGAGGTCATCTTATGCTATTTTTGGAGGATACTGAAATTTAAAAAAAAGTTGAAAATTTTAATTTTAATTTTTAATAAATTCAAAAAAATGTTTTTTAATTTAATAAAATATTTAGAAAATAAATAAATTAGTTTTCATATTCCTTGTGGTATGCACAATCAGTCTGTGTTAATTTCACCTCTCTGGTTATAATACTTTCATCAGAATCAAGCATTTAACCGGTGTAATGTGTGAACTATATCAGGCTGCTTCTCAGACCACAATTTAATTTCGCTATATTTTTTTCTATATAGCCTTAGTGGCTATAACATTTTTATTAATATCAGCAGGCCCCGTGAAGTTTTGTATGTACCTGTGCCTGCATGGGGGACAAACATACCCTGAAAAGGACAACCCCTGTTGTCCCAGCTCTTTCTCCCAGGGCATATTTTGGTTTTAAAACAGACCACACACACCCTCTAAACCAGGCCGGAGTACACCCATTTTACACAAAAAGCACTACTTTTGCATGGGCCGGAATTACCACAAACAAGTCTTCATGTCAACAAGTTACACTGTTTACAAAACTACATGCTATTCGCCTGCACTTCAGTCACACAGTTGCCACTACTCTCATAGCTGTCCTGCCATGAAATAATCACAGTCAAACAGCAACT
>NW_024532172.1:0-8027 GCF_016097555.1 Gigantopelta aegis
TTACATGGCTCTAGTATAGCTTTTCATGGTGTAAATGACCCAAATTATCAAACTGACTTCATACCAAGTTTGACAAAATCGGTCACTAAGCCTTTAAGGTCTCACTACACAGATCACTTCCGGGTGACAGTTCATTCATCACGGTCCACTATAGTTCCTAATTGGGACACATGTTATGGGTCACATATTCACTTCTAGCAAATGGTGAAGAATTAAAACAATATGTATGCTTAATGGTAAGCCTTCTGGCTGTATTTTGCCCATGTTATTTTGTAATATTGTGCATCGACCTTTTGGGACATGGGTATATAGCGCAAGTGACAGCCGGAGTGAATCGGTTAATGAACCACCTATTCGGACCGGTACTACAGCCAGATGCGGTCGTATAGCAAAAAACTGAGACGGAAATGTTCTCAATTTTGGAGTGAAAATAAATGCTTATATAATGTATGTTTGCAATGGTGTATGTTGTTAGTGCCAACGAGAACCCGTTCTATGGGCAATCTTCGCTTGAGTTGGGCGTTTACATGGTTTAATGGCGATGACATCTGTGTAGTGAGACCATAATGTAAAACATGAAATTACTGTTTATCCCAAAATATATAAGTTTTTGCCACGCCAAAATGAAAATGTACTAGTGTAGCAATCCTTGTGAAAAGGTAATTTACAGTCGTATGTGGAATTTTCAGCCAGTGTAGGGTCCCTATTTGGGTAAATATTGCAGAACATGTCAATTTTATTTTAGTTTTATTATTTTTATTTTATGTGTTCTTTTTTTATTTTTTAGGGGTGTGTCGTGTCCAAAATAGTATCTTCCTAGTATACTTAATTTACTAATAATTGATCTGAGTGTCCTAACACTTCGTTTCCTCATTGTAAAAAGGGTCCAATAGTTCCAGTCCCAATAGGTCAATCTACAAATTCCACCCTTATTTTCTGTGATGTTGTGCATACTGAAATTTTTTCGAATGTAACAGTCATAAGGACACACAGTTTTGATGGTATTGTGAATCTATAACATAGTATTCTCTATGAAAGTGGAATTTGTATCTGCCATTAATAATATGTGGAGTCTTCATGCTGAAATTATACAGAAAAAACCAGGATTTCAACCCTCATTATGAAACGAATTGTTGCCCCTATCAACAATTTATGAAACTCAATATTTTTTAATGAACTCACTAGATACTGTAGTTCCCTTTGTATGTTTCCCACATACAGAACTACTAACCAAGTCCTGAGCACTTACCCATAGTAGCTTGCTGTTTGTTTGCTGGACCATCTATTGTGTGGATGACCGAGTATTAACAACGTGATATGGAGTTTTAATTGATGGTATGTTGGCATCTATCGATATTCTATGCTTTTGTGTATTGGTTAGCGTTTCATCATTTACAGTGGCTTCTCGTAATAGCTTTTCAGTGGTTTACATGACCCAAATTATCAACTGTGACTGCATACCAAGTTTTGACAACAATCGGTCACATAGAACTTTAAGGTCTCACTACACAGATCACTTCCGGGTGACAGTTTCATTCATCCCGTCCACTATATAAGTCCTAATTGAGGACACATGTTATGGTTTCACATCGTCACTTCTAGGCAATGGTGAAGAAATTAAAACAATATGTATGGCTTAATGGTAGTCCCCTTCTGGCTGTATTTTTGCCCATGTTATTTTGTAATATTTTGCAATCGACCTTTTGGGACATGGGTATATAGCGCAAGTGACAGCCGGATTGAATCGGTTAATGAACCACCGATTCGGTCGGAACCGTTACTACAGCCCGATGCGGTCGTATAGCAAAAAACTGAGACGGAAATGTTCTCAATTTTGGAGTGGGGGGGGAACTAAATGCGTATATAAGGTATGTTTTCCATGGTGTATTTTGTTAGTGCCAACGAGAAACCCGTTCCTATGGGCAATCTTTTTTTCGCTTAGAAGTTGAGGCATTTTAAACATGGGTTTGAATGGCAGATGACATCTGTGTAGTGATGACCATAATGTAAAACATGAAATTACTGTTTATCCCAAAATATATAAGTTTATCACGCCAAAATGAAAAATGTACTAGTGTAGCATCCTTATAAAAAGGTACTTAGAACATCGATGTGGATTTTCAGCCAGTTGTCTGTTGGTCCCTATTTTGGTTAACTATTGCAAACACTTTTCAATTTTATTTATGTTTCTTATTTGTTAATTCTTATTTTTACTTTTTATTTTTTAGGGGTGTGTGTGGTAAAATGTATCTTCCAGTATACGTAATTTAATAAAACTAACTTGATTCTGAAGTGTCCTAACACTGAATTCCTCATTGTAAATGTCAAAATTTCAAGGTCACAACGTCAATCTCCCCAATTCCACACTAATTTCTGTGATTTTTGTGCAATCATGATTTTTTTCGAATGTCCAGTCTAAATGACCCACAGTTGTGATGGTATTGTGAAAAAAAAAAAAAAAAAAAAAAAAAAAAAAAAAAAAAACCACAAAACCCTAATAACATAGTAATTCTACTATGAAAGTGGAATTTGGAATCTGCCATTAATAATATTGGATCTTCATGCTGTGAATATACCGAAAAAACCAGGATTTCAACACTTATTCAATTATGAACAAGTTGTTGCCCCTAGCAACAATTGATGGAAACTAATAGTTTTTATGAACTCGTCTATATAATTAAGCTTTCTTTGTATGGTTCCCCCATATCAGCACTACCAACAAGGTCTACCTTAACTAAGGCCATAGTAGATGGCTGTTGTGATGACACATCTAGTGTTGTGGATGAACCGAGTAGTGCAACACTAGATGGTCGAATGAAGTTTTCTAGGTTGGATGGTATGGTGGCGATCTATTCTTTTTGGTGTATTGGGTAGAGTTATTAAGTTACATGGATCTAGTATAAAGCTTTTCATGGTGTAATGACCCAAATTAGCAAACTGACTCTCATACCAAGTTTTACAAAATCGGTCATCTAGACTTTTAACTGTCATACACTACACAGATCCCTTCCCGGGTGACAGTTCATATCAGCCCGGGTCCACTATCGTGTTCTAAATTGGGCACATGTTATGGTAGTTGCATCAATACACTTCTAGCAAGGGGTGAAGAATTAAAACAGTTTGATAGGCTATAATGGTAAGCCTTCTGGCTGTATTTTGCCCAGGTTTCCATTTTGTAATATTGTTCATCGAACCTGTTTAGGGACATGGGTATCATAGCGCAAAGTGACAGCCGGAGTGAAATCGGTTAATGAACCCCATATTCGGACCGGTACTAAACAGCCCTATGCTGTCCGTATTAGCAAAAAACTGTAACGGAATATGTTCTCAATTGTTGGAGTGAAAATAAATGCTTATATAATGTCATGTTTTCACATGGTGTATGTTGTTAGTGCCAAACGACGCACCCGTTCTTAGGGCAATCTTTCGCTCGTAAGTTGGGGCAGTTTAACATGGGTTTCAATGCAGATCGACATCTGTGTAGTGATGACCCTAAGTGGTAAAACCTGAAATTACTGGTTTATCCCAAAATTATATAATTTTATCAAGCCAACATAGAAAATGTACTAGTGTTAGCATCCTTATAAAAGGTCTTACATCCGAAATGTGGAGTTCAGCCACGTGTATGGGGGCCCTATTTGGGTAAATATTGCAAACAGGTCAATTTTATTATTTTTTATTATTATTTTATTTTTTATTTTCTTTTTATATTCGTAGGGGTGTGTGTGTTCACTGTATATTCCAGTATAGCTTCCTGTAATAACCATAAATTGATCTGAGTTGTCCTACACACTGTATAGTTCTCATTGTAAAAGGGGTCAAATTCAAGGTCACACGGTCAATATCCAACTTCACCCTAATTTCTGTGATTTTGTGCATATAATTTTTTTCAGAATGTACAGTCATAGTGACACACAGTTTTGATGGTATTTGTGAATATGTGACATAGTAATTCTTACTATGAAAGTGGAATTTTGTCATCTGCTCATTAATACTATGTGGATCGTCATGCTGAAATATACAGAAAAACCGGATTGTCAACACTATTTTATCATTATTAAACAATTGTTGCCCCTAGCAACATTTGATGGAAACGAATATTTTTTTTAAATTGAACTCACTAGCTAATTAAGGCTTCTTTGTATGTTCCCCATATCATACTACCCACAAGGTCCTACATTTACCATATTGGGCGTTTGTTTGTGTGATGACCATCTATTGTGTGGAGGACCTCACGAGTAAACCATGTGATATGAAGTTTTATCTTGGATGGGATGGTTGCATCTATCTTTGGTGTCTTGTTTAGAGTTCCTAAGTTTACATGGCTCTAGTATAGCTTTTCATAGGTGTTCAACAGGACGCCAAATTTATCAACCCTGACTTCATACCAATTTTGACAAAATCGGATTCACTAGACTTTTAAGGTCTCGACTACACAGATCGACGTCCGGGTGACAGTTCATTCAATCACGGTACCCTATAGTATCCTTCATTGGGGATACCATGTTATGGGTCACTATTCCCCTTCTAGCAAATTGGTTGAAGATAAAACACACAATGTATGCTTAATGGTAAGCCTTCTGGCCTGTATTTTGCCCATGGGATTTTGTACTATTGTGACATCGACCTTTTGGGACACTAGAAAGGAGGTGGGTATCTCGCGCAAGTCTGACAGCCGGAGTGAATCGGTTAATGAACGCACCTATTCGGACGGTCCTTACAGCCAGATGCGGCGTATAGCAAAAAACTGAGACGAATGTTCTCATTTTATGGAGTGACAATAAATGCTTATATAATGTATGTTTGCAATGGTGTATGTTGTTAGTGCCAACGAGAACCCGTTCTATGGGCAATCTTTCGCTTGAAGTTGGGCAGTTTAACATGGGTTTCAATGGCAGATGACATCTGTGTAGTGAGACCATAATGTAAAACATGAAATTACTGTTTAATCCCAAAATATATAAGTTTAGCAAGCCAAAATGAAAAATGTACTAGTGTAGCATCCTTATAAAAGGTAATTACATCGATGTGGATTTCAGCCAAGTGTATGGGGGGCCCTATTTGGGTAAATATTGCAAACATTGTCAATTTTATTTATTTTTATTATTTTTCTTTTTATTTTCTTTTTATTTTTTAGGGGTGTGTGTGTCAAAATGTATATTCTAGTATACTTAATGTAATAAAAAATTGATGCTGAGTGTCTAACACTGAGTTTCTCATTGTAAAAAGGTCAAAATTCAAGGTCACATGGTCAATATCCAAATTCACCCTAATTTTCTGTGATTTTGTGCATAATGAAGTTTTTTCGAATGTACAGTCATAATGACACACAGTGTTTGATGGTATTGTGAATATATAACATAGTACTTCGACTATGAAAGTGGAATTTTATATCTGCCATTATAATATGTGGATTTCTTCATGCTGAAATATACAGAAAAAACCAGGATTTCAACACTTCATATATGGAAACAATTGTTGCACCCTAGCAACAATTGATGGAAACTAATATCTTTTTAATGAACTCACTAGAGTATTAGCTTCTTTGTCTTTGTATGTTAGTACCCCCATATCAGAACTACCACCAAGGTCGACTTTTCGCATTACGCTTCGCCGTCACAGACGCCCTATGGTAGAGTGGCTGTGTTTGTTTGATTGACCATTATTGTGTGGACCTGAACCGAGGACGTAACAATGTGATATGAAGTGAGTTTATTGGATGGTATGGGCATCTATCTCTGTGGTGTATTGGGTTATAGTTCATAAGTATACATGGCTCTAGTATAGCTTTTCATGGTGTAAAGACCCAAAATGTATCAAACTGACTGTCATTTATACAAGTTTGACAAAATCGGTCACTAGACTTTCAAGGTCTCACTACACAGATCACTTCCGGGTGACAGTTCATTCATCACGGTCCACTATAGTTCCTAATTGGTACACATTTTATGGGTCACATATTCAACTTCTAGCAAATGGTGAAAGAATTAAAACAATATGTTATGCTTAATGGTAAGTGCCTTCTGGCTGTATATTTTGCCATGGTTATATTTGGTAATATTGTTGCATCGACCTTTTGGGACATGGCGGTATACGTTAGCGCAAGTGACAGCCGGACTGTAATTCGGTTTAATCGCACTCCACCACCTAAATTCGGACCTACTACAGACCATGGACTACAAACAAAGCCAGAACTGTCGGTGTCGGTATAGCCCACAAAACTGAGACGGAAATGTCTTAGTCACTTTTTGGAGTGAAAATAAAATGCTATATGAATATCTTGGTTTGCAAGTGGTGTTCTGTGTTGTGTAGTGCCGGAAACGAGAACACCTGTTCTAGTGGCGGCAATCTTCGCTTGAAGTTGGGCAGTTTTAACAATATGGGTTCAATCACGTGGACAGATGACACATCTGGTGTTAGTGAGACCATAATGGTAAACATGAAATTACTGTTTATCCCAAAAATATATAAGTTTGTAGCAGCCAAACTGAAAATGTACCTGTGTATCACTACTATAAAGCTCTGGGTAGTCCTCGATGTGGATTTCAGCCACGTGTATGGGGGCCCTATAATTGGTTAAATATTGCAAACAATGTCAATAAATTTAGTATTTTTGAGTATTTTTTATTTATCCTCATTTTGCTTTTTATATTTTTATAACGGGGTGTGGTGGTGTACAAATGATATTATCGCTATAGTGGGTAATCTTCATGTAGATAAATAAATTGAGCCTGAGTGGCTAACACTGAGTTTCTTCATGTGAAAAGTGCAGGTCAAAGGGTTCAATGGTCAAAGGTGTCCAATATCCAAATTCACCCTAATTTCTGTGATTTTGTGTGACATAATGAGTTTTTTTCGAAGTGTAACAGTCCATACCTTGATCACACAGTTGGGCATCTTGACATGAATACCTATGTGAATATAATTAACATGATGCCGTATTTATTACTGTACTTGGACAACGCTGGAAATTTGTATCTGCCATTATATTATCCCGGGACTGTGCGTGTCTCATCGCGACTGCGGAACTCATACGTTAAAAAACAACCCAGGTAGTTTGGTCAGCAGTGATCTCGCCCATTTATGACATACAGATTTGTGTTGCCCCTATGCAACGTTGATGTGCAACTACCTGACCATACTGTTTTAATGAACCTACCTGTAGATACTCATGCCATTACGATAGCTGTGTTCGTATTGTATCCGCAATATCCTAGACACTACCAAACAAGGTTCCATACATTGCCATATGTGAGTTGGACTGCTTTGTTTTGATGGCCATCGTATTGTGTGGATGACCGAGGAGTTACCAATGTCGGATATTCGTATCGGTGATTGCGATGGTACTGGGGCAGCCATCATCTTGTGTGCAATCATTGTGTTGAAGTTTCATAATAAAGTTACATGGCCTCATAGGTAGTAGCTTGCTCATCTGGGTGTACCAATGACAAACCCAATTATCGGGGGGGCCTGACTTACCAAAACCAAGTTTGACAAAATCGTCGCTAGCTAGAGCTTTAAAGTCCTCCAGTACACAGAATCACTTCCGTGACAGTTCATAATCATCACGGTTCACTATAGTTCCTAATTGGGACACATGTTATGGTCACCTTTCACTTCTAGCAAATGGTGAAGAATTAAAACATAATGTATGTTTAATGGTAAGCCTTCTGGCTGTATTTTGCCCATGTTATTTTGTAAATTTGTGCATCGACCTTTTGGGACATGGTTATATAGCGCAAGTGACAGCCGGAGTGAATCGGTTAATGAACCACCTATTCGGACCGGTACTACAGCCAGATGCGGTCTATAGCAAAAAACTGAGACGGAATGTTCTCAATTTGGAGTGAAATAAATGCTTATATAATGTATGTTTTGCAATGGTGTATGTTGTTAGTGCCAACAGAACCCTTCTATGGGAATTTCGCTTGAAGTTGGGCAGTTTAACATGGGTTCATGGCAGATGACATCTGTGGTGAACCTAATGTAAAAACATGAAATTACTGTTATCCAAAAAATAGTTTACA
>NW_024532173.1:0-5783 GCF_016097555.1 Gigantopelta aegis
TCCCCGAAAAGAGTAGCCCATTAAGTGGCGACGGCGGGGGGATTTCCTATATTTCTCGATATATATATATATATATATATATATATATATATATAGATCTTATTATAATCTATAGATATATATATATATACTATATATATCTATATAAATATATACTAGCGGAAAAAAGTAACTGTGTATGGTTATTTCATGTTGGATAAAAACATAATTTTCAAGACATAAAACGATGGAAACGATCAGATAGCATGGTTAATAGGCAAATCTGCAAAACTTCAATTCATTTTTAAAATGTCACAGCATCCGTCGTTTCATTGGTATTGGGGATGAAAGACACGGGGGGTTAAAAAATCAGTTCACAAAGTTAATAGCGCGTATGGCCATGGTTTGCGTCGATGCAGGCCTGGTACCGTCGCCTCATAGAGCCTACCAAATTGTTGAAGAATGCCTGGGGAATGCCGTTCCAGATCTGGACTAACGTCTGACCCAGCGCTGCCAACGTCACCGGCTGTTTAGGCAGCGCACGTACACGGCGTTGCATCTCATCCCAGACATGCTCGATTGGTGCAAGATCGGGTGAGACTGCAGGCCACTGCAACACATCGGTATTCTGCTGAGCTAGAAATCCCTTACCACCCGGGCGACGTGAGGTCTAGCGTTGTCTTGCTGAAGCCGTGATGTGACGTTGCTGTCTTTGCACAAATGGGATGACGTGAGCCTGGGATAATGTCGTCACGGTAGCCTACGGCGTTCAAATTGCCATCGATGACCACAATAGGTGTTCGTCCCAGTTGACGTGATACCACCCCAAACCATGACACTGCCTCCGCCAAAAAGCACGTCGCTCCACAATACAGGCGTCACTAAAAACGTTCTCTAACACGACGATAGACTCTTGAACGGCCGTCGCTGCTGTCTAAGTGAAACCTGGACTCGTCTGTAAACAGAATACCCGCCCAGTGTCGGCGATTAAAGCGCAAGTGTCTTCTACACCAAGCCTGACGTGCTTACACGATGGCGTCTTAGCAAAACTGAACGGACAGCCGGACGTCGCGAACAAATACGCTGTTCACGTAAATCGATTCCGTACAGTTCTGGGGCTGATGGCACGCAATACAGGAATGGTCCCGCGCTGTCAGACTTTCCGTTTGGAAGTGATTCCTGAGGTGCACGAGTCGGGTATGATTGTCCTGCTGTCGTGACGTCACGCGTCGACGACCTGCACGTGGTCGGTCTCTGACATTACCAAATTGTTGAAAACGTCGCGACAAAGCCTGAATAGTGTTTTATGTTGACACCAAATTGCGTGCAACAGCGCAATGGAGCATTTCAGCCTGGATCATACCAATTGCGCGAAGGCGGTCATTTACATTTAGCCTGGGCATTGCTCTACGACCACTTTCAACCGAAAAAACCTGCTTTTCTGTTCCACCGGTTGCCAAACAATGACCCGACAGTAGCAAAGTCGACAAAAGCTGGAGCAGTAAAATGTTGGGCGGAAAAACCTTGAAAAACAGACCCATGTCCAAGAAGCGAAACGGCACGTGCCAATACGGAATTGACCCCGCGATTGTGTGGCGGTGCGTTCACTGGTCAACTGTGCAAAACATCAGGCTAAAATATTGAGCCGTGTTAATTTTATCTGATGTTTCAAGTTACACTGTTACTTTTTTCCGCTAGTATATATATATATATATATATATATATACTCTTCAAAAGAAGAAACGCAAAACCACATTGTCGTAACATTTGGAGAATTGATTTCATTATTGAATGGTGAGTCCGATAATTACCAAATGTTGCAGGATTGTTCACAATTCACTCTAGTCCATTGTGAGTAAGTGATAGGACACACCACCAAGGTCAAGGTCATCTGGAGTCAATATCGGGTGTGGCCTCCGCGTGTGTTGACAACTGCCTGGCACCGCCTGCCCATTGAAGCAACCAGAGTACGGATGACGTCCCGGGGGATGGTGGCCCACTCGGCCTGCAAGGCTGCTGCCAGCTCGGGCCAGGGTCTGGGGCTGTGGTTGTCGCTGTCGGAGGCGTCGGTCCAACTCGTCCCATAGATGCTCAATTGGGTTCAAATCCGGTGATATCGATGGCCAAGGAAGGACATTAATGTTTGTTGTTCTGTAGGAAAGCCGTTGTGAGACGTGCTGTGTGAGGCCTGGCGTTGTCATGTTGGAACACTGCGTTGGCGTTGGCGATAACTGGGAACGATGTGTGGCCGGAGGATCTGGTCAATGTAGCCCTGTGCATTCAGGTTGCCCTGCACGTGGACCAGGTCAGTTCTGCCAGTGTGTGAGATGGCTGCCCACACCATGACACATACCCCCGCCGAATCTGTCACACTTCCTGCACGCAGTTTGCCGCATAACGTTCACCACGACGCCTATACACGCGACATCTTCCATCATGACGTCGGAGCAGAAATCGGGACATCGTCACTGAACCACACCTGTCTCCATCGCAGTTGAGGCCATTGTCGATTGAATCTGGCACCACTGCAGTCGGAGTCGACGGTGTTGTGGTGTTAAGATGACACCTCGAACTGGACGTCTGGCACGAATTCCTACCTCACGTAGGCGGTTCCGTACGGTCTGGTCGGATATCCAGCGCAAACCTGGTATTGCTGCGGCTGTGGAGGTGGCAGTAGTCAATCGTTCCCGAAGGTGGCGTAACCCGGATGTAGCAGTCCTGCCCGGGGGTAGTGACCCGTGGTCGACCTGATCTAGGGAGGTCACGTGTTGATCCATGTTGCTGGTAACGGTCCCACAGTCTGGAGATGGTGGCTTGGGGACACATGGAATGCCCTGGTAAACGGCCGTTCTGGATTCGCCCTGCGTCTAGTCGGCCGATGGCATTTGTTTCTCTGCGGCTTTCACTGAGACGTGGCATGTCCTGGATTGTCAACTGTCGGCCAGATACAGAGGCCAGGCAAGCGAACACCCTGCACTTTTATACTGTCGGTGTTCATGTTGCACGTGCAGACAACGCACGTGCAGTGGTGACATGGTTTGCACGTGGCTGCGTTTTTTCGAATATTCACATTTTGGAACTTTATTGTACAGTAGCTGCGTTTTATCGAATGTAACCGTGGGAATGTGTTTGGGACATGCAATGACCTTATATTCACAAAGCATGAACCGGTAGGAAACATAAAATCGGAGTTATAACCCATTTGTACCCTTTTGCGTTTCTTTTTTTTAAGAGTATATATATATATATATATATATATATATATATATATATATACACATGTATGGTCCTTAACCATATCTCCGACGCCATATAACCGTAAATAAACATTTAATGTGCTGAGTGCGTCGTTAAATAAAACATGTCCTTCCTTTGTGCAATAAAAATGTGTAAAATACAGTCAAACCTGTCCTAGTGGCCACCTGCAGTCATTGGTCACCTGCAGTCATTATGTAAGTTTAATCGTAGAAATATTTTATTAGTCGGATACATCTTACAATGGAGCAAACTCAGGAATGTCCCTTTAAATATTCTATTGCCTAGATAAAATATATTTTTCAATAACAAACACTCTGATATGTGTCACCAATGTCAGTCCTACTGATAGCATTAAGTGCTCAACTTCGACCCACTGTCTTACTAAAGTCGACGCCACACGATACGAGTTGGCTACGAAAATAGCCAACGAGTATTGCTGATTGTGACAAGGCAAAGTATGGTTTTATCGGTAACTATGCAATCGGCTCATTAGTATTCCTGTTGGACAGACATCGCATAGGAGTGGCCTGTGTACAGTTATTGCTGCATGATTTTATTATTACTGTTGCTTACTGTAATCTTTATTTTAATCTGTGACACCAGCTGAGGACGTAAATAAAGAATTTGTCTGTCTGTCTCTTAGCTGAGTTGTGGGCTTATGGCAACGTGTTTGAACATTAAATGCATTTAAAGGCATACCGTCACGGATTTCTCTAAAAATGGATAATAAATACAAATTTCATTAATTGATGGAAAACCAAAATCTAGCTATATCGCATCACACTTAACTGAACCATGATGGAGTAAAATCCATGTCATCGCCTCTCGGCAATTTTTAGTTTTTGAATTATGGACCATTTGCATCCCATTCTCAATTATTTTTATTGAGTAATATTTGATATAAACCAAAGACTATGGTACTTGTACTTTCAGTTTTTTTCTTGTCCTTTTTTTGCTAATCACTTCGCAAACTGAAATAATAATTTTATCAGTTATCTGTTGTTATTTAGATAGTTAGGTCATGTGTACAGTCTAGCAGTATTTGTACTGGCAGGAAACGACTATATCCTTCATGAGGAAGCTTAAGACGGTGTCTCCACCATCTACTAGCTCTAGCAAGTTTATCGATACTTGCGAAATGCAGACAGTGAAGTGGGCATAACACTGCACGCATGCACTTGTCAAATATCTACCATAATATTTTCGTTCACTATGGAGAGGACTTGTTGATGATAAATGGACGTTTCAACAAAAATGACGCTCGTTGTCACCCTGGTGATGTTAACTATGTGCCTTGTTGCTGACTCAGACTATTTGGAGAAAGGTGCGATTTACATACAGTATATAATTCAGGGTCCTAGCTTCCATATACGCAGGTACGCAGCTGCGTATCACCTGAGATTACAAATTTCTTTTTATTAAAATATATGAAGTAAATGCGTATATGTTCTATGTGTTATGCCATTGCCGAAACGTCTGCGTACCACCTAAAAATCCCAAGCTAGGCCCCTAATAATTATATTTATATTAGTGACCAAGTTTATTTAGTTTTAACGACACCACTAGAGCACATTGATTATTAATCATCGGCTATTGGATGTCAAACATATGTTGTGTTTGACACAGTCCATAGAGAGGAAACCAGTTACATTTTTCCATTAGTAGCAAGGTGGCTCTTTTATATGCCCCATCCCACAGACAGGATATCACATACCACACGACCTTTGATATGCCAGTCGTGATGCACTGGCTGGAACGAATCAGTGACCATTACGGTTCGTACATTTGTGATATATATGCGATCTCCGTACAAGAGGAAAAAGTACTTTTATTAATGGAGGGACGTAGATCAGTGGGTAGGAAGATTCTCTCAGATGTGCTTGAGGGCCATAAGATCGATCGTAGTTGAATGGTCACGTCCGCGATTTTTCTTATTCAACCTGGTACAATTAGACCGAAGAAAGTTATTCTACCAACGGGGATGTATGTATAAAATGATACTCTGCTGTCATTCGGTAGGAGCAGCTATGTGGCCGATAGCGGGTTTCCTATATTATGTTATGTTGTGTTGTGTTGTGGTGTGTCTTTGCGGTGTGGTTATGGTGTGTGTGTGTGCGTGTGTGTGTCTGTGTGTGTGTGGTGTGTATGTAGTGTGTGTGTGTGTGTGTGTGTGTGTGTGTGTGGTGTGTGTGTTTTGTATAATGGATGTGTAATAGAATGATTATATATGTATATACACATACGTACGTATGTACACATAACGACGTGCGAATGGTAGATGTGCGCACATATCTTGTTATTTTAATCTTAATTTTTTTTATTTATTTATTTTAGTTTATTTATTTTTATTTATTTTTATTTATTTATGTACTTATTGTTTATTATCATCTTCTTTTTTTTCTTCTTTTTTTACAGAATGTGACATGTGGCGATGTAATTATTCTAGAGATTACAGCGATGTCCACTTCGTATCGAGTCCGAAGATAGTTTCTGGGTTATACCCCTAAAAAAACCCAGTGTAGCTGTCTTTGGCGTATAGTTACCCA
>NW_024532174.1:0-8913 GCF_016097555.1 Gigantopelta aegis
GGCCTTTTACAGTGGCTACATGCTAATACAGTAAATGAATAGATTAAGTAAATACAGCAGGTCAAAATTGATTAGGCCTATATGTCGATTTTCCCTGAAATTATGTGTAAACATTTGTTGCACATGGCCCCAATTTTGTGACTTTTCACCATCCCTCTGACCATTTTCTAATAATGTATCATGAATTCAGTCACCATATCTCTTTACTAAGCCTCCACTTATCATATCGAAAATGCAAATTTTACAGTTTTAGATTTTTTTTGTTTCTCAAAAATTAAATTTAAGTTTTAATATTAATAAAAAAATGAGTAAAATCTAATGATTGATTTTTTTTCCTTTAAATATTTTCAATCTTTCCAAGACACACTGTGCAATAGAACACTGTAGAAGAAAAATAGCTGCTCATTGTAATGAAGAATTCCAAATTTTGATAAAGTTATTACATTTTTGAAGTTGGTGTCCCTCAAGTTTCCATTGCTAAAATTGGCCATGGCAAGGCACTTGTGTAGGTGTTTTAAAACACAGCCTCTGTATACTCTCAGTTTACAGGTGACATACCGATACTTACCGAGCATTGCCTTTAATATGTAACATTTCATTGGAATGCATTAGTGTGGGCCAGGTTTTTTAGGGAAAAAATGGACTGATAGGCCTCATATTACAGTCGTTATCTTCCCCATTTGGTTGTCCAAAATCCGGAAGTTTTCACCGCGCAAGTAGTCTGCTGTTTGAACTGTGATTAATTTCATGGCAGACAAGCTATGAAGTGGCAACTGTTTGACTGAAGTGACAGGGGATAGCATGTAGTTTTGTAAACATGTGTAACTTGTTGACATTGAAGACTTGTTTGTGGTAATTCCGGCCCACATGCAAAAGTAGTGCTTTTTTGTGTAAAATGGGTGTACTCCGGCCTGGTTTAGAGAGGGTGGTGTCTGTTTAAACCCAATATGCTGGGAGAAAGAGCTGGACAACAGGGGTTGTCCTTTTCAGGGTGTGTGTCCCCCCATGCAGGCAAAGGTACATACAAAACTTCACGGGCCTGCTGATATTAATAAAAATGTTATAGCCACTAAGGCTATATAGAAACATATAGCGAAATTAATTGTGGTCTGAGGCCCTGATATAGTTCACACATTACACCGGTTAAATGCTTGATTCTGATGAAAGTATTATAACCAGAGAGGTGAAATTACACAGACTGATTGTGCATGACCACAAGGATATATGAAAACTAATTTTATTTATTTTCTAAATATTTTATTAAATTAAAAAACATTTTTTTTTTGAATTTATTAAAAATTAAAATTAAAGTTTTCAACTTTTAAAATTTCAGTATCCTCCAAAATAGCATAGATGACCTCTGATGTTACTACAGGTTGTTGCAATATTTTTTAACAGTTTTGAGCTAATATTTGGTAAAAAAGAGCAAAAGTTGGATTTTGTTAGTCAATATTGAGATTTTAATTTTTTTTACATATTGAATTTTTAATGAGTTTCTCAATTATTGCAATTGGACAGAAGATCTAAATAGAAATGATATATCACTACTAAATGTAATTAAACACTTTAAATAAATAGTATACAGTTTTTTAACAAGATTAAGTACTCTAATAATACATTTCACCTACATTTTATGTAAATTACACACCTTCAGTCATTTTTTCAAAAATGGGTCTTTTATCCTTAGAAAATCTAATAGGCTAATATTCTATGCTGTCTGAATGTATTTATTGTGTTCAGTAATCAGATGCTGGTATACTTGTCAAGTTTATTGCAGAAAATGTGCCAAAAAGGTTAACATTTGGCTTGTAATACATATGGCAGAATAATCCATAATGCATATTCAGTGGTCATTACTACAAACATCCTTCCAATCAAGAAATACTACACTGAGGTATCCCAGACACTGGCACATGACTACACTTTGTTAACAGTTATCACTGGAAACTGAAAAAAGAATGGTGTGCAAGTACCTCTTGGTAGGATTTATATCAGCATTTTGTGACAAAATCTTCAATTTTTCAAAGTTGTCGTCAACAAAAAAAATATTATGGTGTATACCTAAGTAATATCTGTAGGGCATATTCATATTAATATGCATTTATATGGACTGTTTTTGCCTTTTACAAAGTGGCTACATGTCTAATAATACAGTAAATTGAAGTAGATTAAGTAATACAGCAGGTCAAATTGAATATGAGGCCTATCATGTCTAATTTTCCCCTGAAATTAGTCTGTGTAACACATTTGTTGCAAATGGCCCCAATTTTTGTGACTTTCACCATCCCTCTGACACATTTCTAATAATGTATCATGAATTCAGTCACCATATCTTTACTAAGCCTCCACTTATCATATCTAAAAATGCAAAATTTTTACAGTTTTAGATTTTTTTGTTTCTCAAAAATTTAAAATTTAAGTTAATATTTAATTAAAAATGAAGTAAAATCTAATGATTGATTTTTTTTCCGATAAAATTTCAAAATTTTCCAAGACAACACTGTGCAGATAGAAACATATGTAGAAGAAAAAAATAGCTGCTCATTGTATGAAGAAATTCCAAAATTTGATAAAGTTATTACATTTTGAAGTTGTGTCCCTCAAGTTTCCATTGCTTGCAAATTGGGCCATGGCAAGGCACGTGTGGTAGGTGTTTTTAACACACACGCCTCTGTATACTCTCAGTTTAAAGGTGACATACCGATACTTACCGAGCATTGCTTTAATATGTAATATCATTGGAATGCATTAGTGTGGGCCAGTTTTTTAGGGAAGACAAAAAAAAATGCTGATAGGCCTCAGATTACAGTTATCTTCCCATTTGGTTTGTCCAAATCCGGAAGTTTCACCGCGCAAGTAGTCTGCTGTTTGACTGTGATTATTTCATGGCAGACAGCTATGAAGTGGCAACTGTTTGACTGAAGTGACAGGGGATAGCATGTAGTTTGGTAAACATGTGTAACTTGTTGACATTGAAGACTTGTTGTGTGGTAATTCCGGCCCATGCAAAAGTAGTGCTTTTTTGTGTAAAATGGGTGTACTCCGCCCCTGCCTGGTTTAGAGGGTGTGTCTGTTTAAACCAATATGCTGGGAGAAAAGAGCTGGACAACAGGGGTTGTCCTTTTCAGGGTATGTGTCCCCCATGCAGGCAAAGGTACATACAAAACTTCACGGGCCTGCTGATATTAATAAAAATGTTATAGCCACTAAGGCTATATAGAAACATATAGCGAAATTAATGTGTGGTCTGAGGCCTGATATAGTTCACACATTACACCGGTTAATGCTTGATTCTGATGAAAGTATTATAACCAGAGAGGTGAAATTACACAGACTGATTGTGCATACCACAAGGAATATGAAAACTAATTTATTTATTTTCTAAATATTTTATTAAATTAAAAAAATTTTTTTTTGAATTTATTAAAAAATTAAAATTAAAAATTTTCAACTTTTAAATTTCAGTATCCTCCAAAATAGCATAAGATGACCTCTGATGTTACTACAGGTTGTTTGCAATATTTTTTAACAGTTTTGAGCTAATAATTTTGGTAAAAAAAGAGCAAAAGTTGGATTTTTGTTAGTCAATATTGAGATTTTAATTTTTTTTACATATTGAATTTTAATTGAGTTTCTCAATTATTGCAATTGGACAGAAGATCTAAATATAATGAATATATCACTACTAAATGTAATTAAACACTTTAAATAAATAGTATACAGTTTTTAACAAGATTAAGTACTCTAATAATACATTTCACCTACATTTATGTAAATTACACACTTCAGTCATTTTTCAAAATGGTCTTTTATCCTTAGAAAATCTAATAGGCTAATATTCTATGCTGTCTGAATGTATTTATTGTGTTCAGTAATCAGATGCTGGTATACTTGTCAAGTTTATTGCAGAAAATGTGCCAAAAAGGTTAACATTTGGCTTGTAATACATATGGCAGAATAATCCATAATGCATATTCAGTGGTCATTACTACAAACATCCTTCCAATCAAGAAATACTACACTGAGGTATCCCAGACACTGGCACATGACTACACTTGTTAACAGTTATCACTGGAAACTGAAAAATATGGTGCAAGTACCTCTTGGTAGGATTTATATCAGCATTTTGTGACAAAATCTTCATTTTCAAAGTTGTCGTCAACAAAAAAAATATTATGGTGTATACCTAAGTAATATCTGTAGGGCATATTCATTTAATATGCATTATATGGACTGTTTTGCCTTTTACAAAGTGGCTACATGTCTAATACAGTAAATGAAGTAGATTAAGTAAATACAGCAGGTCAAAATTGAATATGAGGCCTATCATGTCTAATTTTCCCTGAATTAGTGTGTAAAACATTTGTTGCAAATGGCCCCAATTTTTGTGACTTTCACCATCCCTCTGACACATTTCTAATAATGTATCATGAATTCAGTCACCATATCTTTACTAAGCCTCCACTTATCATATCTAAAATGCAAAAATTTTACAGTTTTAGATTTTTTTTGTTTCTCAAAAATTTAAATTTAAGTTTAATATTTAATTAAAAATGAAGTAAATCTAAATGATTGATTTTTTTTTCCTATAAATATTTCAAAAATCTTTCCAAGACAACACTGTGCAGATAGAACATATGTAGAAGAAAAAATAGCTGCTCATTGTATGAAGAAATTCCAAAATTTGATAAAGTTATTACATTTTGAAGTTGGTGTCCCTCAAGTTTCCATTGCTAAAATTGGCCATGGCAAGGCACTGTGGTAGGTGTTTTTAACACAGCCTCTGTATACTCTCAGTTTAAAGGTGACATACCGATACTTACCGAGCATTGCTTTAATATGTATATCATTGGAATGCATTAGTGTGGGCCAGTTTTTAGGGGAAAAATGGACTGATAGGCCTCAGATTACAGTTATCTTCCCATTTGGTTGTCCAAAATCCGGAAGTTTCACCGCGCAAGTAGTCTGCTGTTTGACTGTGATTATTTCATGGCAGACAGCTATGAAGTGGCAACTGTTTGACTGAAGTTGACAGGGGATAGCATGTAGTTTGTAAACATGTGTAACTTGCTGACATTGAAGACTTGTTTGTGGTAATTCCGGCCCATGCAAAAGTAGTGCTTTTTGTGTAAAATGGGTGTACTCCGGCCTGGTTTAGAGGGTGGGTCTGTTTTAACCAATATGCTGGGAGAAAGAGCTGGACAACAGGGGTTGTCCTTTTCGGGGTATGTGTCCCCCATGCAGGCAAAGGTACATACAAAACTTCACGGGCCTGCTGATATTAATAAAAATGTTATAGCCACTAAGGCTATATAGAAACATATAGCGAAATTAATTGTGGTCTGAGGCCTGATATAGTTCACACATTACACCGGTTAAATGCTTGATTCTGATGAAAGTATTATAACCAGAGAGGTGAAATTACACAGACTGATTGTGCATACCACAAGGAATATGAAAACTAATTTATTTATTTTCTAAATATTTTATTAAATTAAAAAACAGTTTTTTTTTGAATTTATTAAAAATTAAAATTAAAATTTTCAACTTTTAAATTTCAGTATCCTCCAAAATAGCATAAGATGACCTCTGATGTTACTACAGGTTTGTTGCAATATTTTTTAACAGTTTTTGAGCTAATAATTTGGTAAAAAAGAGCAAAAGTTGGATTTTGTTAGTCAATATTGAGATTTTAATTTTTTTTACATATTGAATTTTAATGAGTTTCTCAAATTATTGCAATTGGACAGAAGATCTAAATATAATGAATATATCACTACTAAATGTAATTAAACACTTTAAATAAATAGTATACAGTTTTTAACAAGATTAAGTACTCTAATAATACATTTCACCTACATTTATGTAAATTACACACTTCAGTCATTTTTTCAAAAATGGTCTTTTATCCTTAGAAAATCTAATAGGCTAATATTCTATGCTGTCTGAATGTATTTATTGTGTTCAGTAATCAGATGCTGGTATATACTTGTCAAGTTTATTGCAGAAAATGTGCCAAAAAGGTAACATTTGGCTTGTAATACATATGGCAGAATAATCCATAATGCATATTCAGTGGTCATTACTACAAACATCCTTCCAATCAAGAAATACTACACTGAGGTATCCCAGACACTGGCACATGACTACACTTGTTAACAGTTATCACTGGAAACTGAAAAATATGGTGCAAGTACCTCTTGGTAGGATTTATATCAGCATTTTGTGACAAAATCTTCATTTTCAAAGTTGTCGTCAAAAAAAAAAATATTATGGTGTATACCTAAGTAATATCTGTAGGGCATATTCATATTAATATGCATTTATATGGACTGTTTTGCCTTTACAAAGTGGCTACATGTCTAATACAGTAAATGAAGTAGATTAAGTAAATACAGCAGGTCAAATTGAATATGAGGCCTATCATGTCTAATTTTCCCTGAAATTAGTGTGTAAACATTTGTTGCAAATGGCCCCAATTTTGTGACTTTCACCATCCCTCTGACACATTTCTAATAATGTATCATGAATTCAGTCACCATATCTTTACTAAGCCTCCACTTATCATATCTAAAATGCAAAATTTTACAGTTTTAGATTTTTTGTTTCTCAAAAATTTAAATTTAAGTTTAATATTTAATTAAAAATGAAGTAAAATCTAATGATTGATTTTTTTTTCCTATAAATATTTCAAAATCTTTCCAAGACAACACTGTGCAGATAGAACATATGTAGAAAGAAAAAATAGCTGCTCATTGTATGAAGAAATTCCAAAATTTGATAAAGTTATTACATTTTGAAGTTGGTGTCCCTCAAGTTTCCATTGCTAAAATTGGCCATGGCAAGGCACTGTGGTAGGTGTTTTAACACAGCCTCTGTATACTCTCAGTTTTAAAGGTGACATACCGATACTTACCGAGCATTGCTTTAATATGTATATCATTGGAATGCATTAGTGTGGGCCAGTTTTTAGGGGAAAAAATGGACTGATAGGCCTCAGATTACAGTTATCTTCCCATTTGGTTGTCCAAAATCCGGAAGTTTCACCGCGCAAGTAGTCTGCTGTTTGACTGTGATTATTTCATGGCAGACAGCTATGAAGTGGCAACTGTTTTGACTGAAGTGACAGGGGATAGCATGTAGTTTGTAAACATGTGTAACTTGTTGACATTGAAGACTTGTTTGTGGTAATTCCGGCCCATGCAAAAGTAGTGCTTTTTGTGTAAAATGGGTGTACTCCGGCCTGGTTTAGAGGGTGTGTCTCTTCTGTTTAAACCAATATGCTGGGAGAAAGAGCTGGACAACAGGGGTTGTCCTTTTCAGGGTATGTGTCCCCCATGCAGGCAAAGGTACATACAAAACTTCACGGGCCTGCTGATATTAATAAAAATGTTATAGCCACTAAGGCTATATAGAAACATATAGCGAAATTAATTGTGGTCTGAGGCCTGATATAGTTCACACATTACACCGGTTAAATGCTTGATTCTGATGAAAGTATTATAACCAGAGAGGTGAAATTACACAGACTGATTGTGCATACCACAAGGAATATGAAAACTAATTTATTTATTTTCTAAATATTTTATTAAATTAAAAAACATTTTTTTGAATTTATTAAAAATTAAAATTAAAATTTTCAACTTTAAAATTTCAGTATCCTCCAAAATAGCATAAATGACCTCTGATGTTACTACAGGTTGTTTGCAATATTTTTTAACAGTTTTGAGCTAATAATTTGGTAAAAAAAGAGCAAAAGTTGGATTTTTTGTTAGTCATATTGAGATTTTAATTTTTTTTTTACATATTGAATTTTAATGAGTTTCTCATTATTGCAATTGGACAGAAGATCTAAATATAATGAATATATCACTACTAAATGTAATTAAACACTTTAAATAAAATAGTATACAGTTTTTTAACAAGATTAAGTACTCTAATAATACATTTCACCTACATTTATGTAAATACACATTTCAGTCATTTTTCAAAATGGTCTTTTATCCTTAGAAAATCTAATAGGCTAATATTCTATGCTGTCTGAATGTATTTATTGTGTTCAGTAATCAGATGCTGGTATACTTGTCAAGTTTATTGCAGAAAATGTGCCAAAAAGGTTAACATTTGGCTTGTAATACATATGGCAGAATAATCCATAATGCATATTCAGTGGTCATTACTACAAACATCCTTCCAATCAAGAAATACTACACTGAGGTATCCCAGACACTGGCACATGACTCCCCCCCCCCCCCCCCCCCCCCCCCCCCCAGGACATACTTGTTAACAGTTATCACTGGAAACTGAAAATATGGTGCAAGTACCTCTTGGTAGGATTTATATCAGCATTTTTGTGACAAAATCTTCATTTTCAAAGTTGTCGTCACACAAAAAAATATTATGGTGTATACCTAAGTAAATATCTGTAGGGCATATTCATATTAATATGCATTTATATGGACTGTTTTTTGCCTTTTACAAAGTGGCTACATGTCTAATACAGTAAATGAAGTAGATTAAGTAAATACAGCAGGTCAAAATTGAATATGAGGCTATCATGTCTAATTTCCCCTGAAATTAGTGTGTAAACATTTGTTGCAAATGGCCCCAATTTTGTGACTTTCACCATCCCTCTGACACATTTCTAATAATGTATCATGAATTCAGTCACCATAATCTTTACTAAGCCTCCACTTATCATATCTAAAATGCAAAATTTTACAGTTTTAGATTTTTTTGTTTTTCAAAAATTTAAATTTAAGTTTTAATATATTTAATTAAAAATGAAGTAATGAGTGATTTTTTTTCCTATAAATATTTCAAAATCTTTCCAAGACAACACTGTGCAGATAGAACAATGTAGAAGAAAAATAGCTGCTCATTGTATTAAGAAATTCCAAAATTTGGATAAAG